>NC_090274.1:18855539-19080539 GCF_040414725.1 Anabrus simplex | reverse complement strand
TGCGACAGAGAGAGAGGGACATTTGGTGAACGGAGGCGAGTGTGAGTGCAGTAATGGCAGCACAGAGCGCTCTGCTGTGGCCCGCTCATTAGAGCACCAGGTGTTCACATTCCCGAATATTAATAATAATAAATAAAGCAAGTATATGCAGAATTTTCAGCAGAAGTACAAGAAGGATTAAATTGAAACGGCATATGATACAATTTCACAGGTATCTTTTTTTAATACCTTGGAGAAGTAATTCTTCCTTCGGGAGTATACAGTTTGTCCAATACAGAAGGGGCCTCAAAAACCGCATAGGGCATTAACATGGAATTACTACAACAAACGAGTATTGACACGTAATGCTAAACTGAAACATTACAGAACAGTTCTTCTACCGGAAGTTCTAAATGCATTACAAACCTCAATTTCAGAAGGTTATTATAAGATTGCAGATATTGAAAAACAAAAACGTAGAATTCTTAGGAAAATTTGCGGCCCCATACATCAAAATGGAATTTTGATCAAAAGGTGAACTGCAGACCTCTAAAGTTACATACACAGACAGTTTCATCAGTAGAGCCTACTACTGGCAAAAAAGAATGCAGTTGGACTTGACAAAAGAGTGACTGAATGGGTGGCTCTGTTTCTAGAAAATAGAACTCAGAGAATTAAACTAGGCGAAGCTTTATCTGTCCCTGTAATAATTAAGAGGGGAATTCCTGAAGGCAGTATTATTGGACCTTTGTTTTATTATATATTAATGATATGTGTAAAGTAGTGGAATCAGAGATAAGGCTTTTTGCAGATGATGTTATTCTGTACAGAGTAATAAATAAGTTACAAGATTGTGAGCAACTGCAAAATGACCGCGATAATGTTGTGAGATGGACAGTAGGCAATGGCATGATGATAAATGGGGATAAAAGTCAGGTTGTGAGTTTCACGAATAGGAAAAGTCCTCTCAATTTTAATTACTGCGTTGATGGGGTGAAAGTTCCCTTTGGGGATCATTGTAGGTACCTAGGCATTAACATAAGGAAAGATGTTCATTGGGGTAAGCACATAAATATGATTGTAAAGAAAAGGATCCAGATCTCTGCACATGGTTATGAGGGTATTTAGGGGTTGTAGTAAGGATGTAAAGGAGAGGGCAGATAAGTCTCTGGTAAGACCCCCAATAGGAGTATGGTTCTAGTGTATGGGACCCTCACCAGGATTACTTGATTCAAGAACTGGAAACAATCCAGAGAAAAGCAGCTCGATTTGTTGTGGGCGATTTCCGAAAAAAGAGTAGCGTTACAAAAATGTTGCAAAGTTTGGGCTGCGAAGAATTGGGAGAAAGGAGACAAGCTGCTCGACTAAGTGGTACGTTCCGAGCTGTCAATAGAGAGATGGCGTGGAATGACATTAGTAGACGAATAAGTTTGAATGGCGTTTATAAAAGTAGGAAAGATCACAATATGAAGATAAAGTTGGAATACAAGAGGAAAAATTGGGGCAAATATTCATTTATAGGAAGGGGAGTTAGGAATTGGAATAACTTACCAAGGTAGATGTTCAATAAATTTCCAATTTATTTGCAATCATTTAAGAAAGGGCTAGGAAAACAACAGATAGGGAATCTGCCACCTGGGCGACTGCCCTAAATGCAGATCAGTAGTGATTGAACGCGGATTTCTATGCACTATCAAATCTCAAAATATGCACTATGAAGATTCAGGTCCTTTTGAAATATTGTACACAAACTAATTTCTCGAAATTGTCTTGATTTAAGCTCATCCGTTTATCTGTCAGCACATTCGTAAGCACAGAAAATGAACTTTCTACGTAACAAGGAGTGACAGGTGCATACTTAAATGAAGACATTAGGGACAAAGTGAGATCAAGTTGTGCGTCTTTGCATTTTCACCGCAATGCATCTTTTATAAGCTTGACGAATTCAGAAACAGTATTTAAACTGATCACTTTTTTCAACCTATCCCTAGCTGCCACAGCTACTTCTCCATGCGATGATTGCAGACACATTTGAATCTCCTCAATAACTGCTAAATACTGAAGCTGCGATGACAAAGACGTGTGATGGGTGAGAGTTCCGGGTAGGAAATTCCAGGATAACGACGGAAGATTCAGTGCAAAAGCAATGTTTATTGTTGCTATCTCAGTAATGTGGCGTCACAGAAGTATGGTCAGGCTCCATGGCTAAATGGTTAGCGTGCTGGCCTTTGGTCCAGAAGGTCCCGGGTTCGACCGGGTCGGGGGTTTTAACCTTAATTGGTTAATTCCAATGACTCGGGGGCTGGGTGTGTGTGTGACGTATTCTATTATTCATCCTAGGTAGGGCCCTCATCTTCACAGACATGCAGGTCGCCTAATAGGCCGTCTACGAGAAAAATGCCCGCACCTAACCTCTCCGGAGGCCATACGCCATTATCATTACAGAAGTGTGATACAAGTTTTGTTTTGTTCGTCTAATATAGAAGAAAAAATGAGCTGTCATTTAGTAATGCACAATTTACGGTTCAATTTATAAGTGGGACACCTTAATCGTAAGAATTACAGAGATCGATGTGGGGTCTTACGTCAATGTTTACTCAAGCAACAGATAAGAAAGTGGTTGGGTAATTGGTTTATGGCCTCTCCACCTTATGTACTAACTTTGGTTGTTAGATAGGATGTCAGGAATAAATTCTCTCCGTCTCTCAATAATAGACATGCTGTATAACGTGGATAAAACGGTCCCAAATTCTGAAAACCAACATTCATAAAAGGCACTCATGCAAGTTAAATTTGATATGCGCCGAAGTCAGAAGAAAAGTCATATTATGCAATACAAACGTCCCAAATATTCGCTATTAAATACAAAATCTTCAAAATAAGCATTGTGCATGAGTTTTTACTAAAAATGGCCAAAGCATGCCAAAATTCACGGAAGACCAATGGTTATTTGTAATCATTAAGTCATGAAAAGTATATGTGCTAAGTTTGAGCTTATTTAAAAACATGCATTTGCATGGAAATCCGGGTTCTATTCATCGATATTGTATAGAGGAGACGCTTGACATTTCTTGGACACGTTTTTAGGATGGATAATAATAGACTCCAGTAGCGTAGCCAGGATAGGCCAATGTGGAGGAATAGACTCCAGTAGCGCAGCCAGGATAGGCCAATGTGGAGGAATAGACTCCAGTAGCGCAGTCAGGATGTGGAGGAATAGACTCCAGTAGCGCAGTCAGGATGTGGAGGAATAGACTCCAGTAGCGCAGCCAGGATGGACCAATGTGGAGGAATAGACTCCAGTAGCGCAGCCAGGACGTGGAGGAATAGGCTCCAGTAGCGCAGCCAGGATGTGGAGGAATAGACTCCAGTAGCGCAGCTAAGATAGACCGATGTGGAGGAATAGACTCCAGTAGCGCAGTCAGGATGTGGAGGAATAGACTCCAGTAGCGCAGCCAGGACGTGGAGGAATAGGCTCCAGTAGCGCAGCCAGGATGTGGAGGAATAGGCTCCAGTAGCGCAGCCAGGATAGACCAATGTGGAGGAATAGACTCCAGTAGCGCAGGCAGGATAGACCGATGTGGAGGAATAGACTCCAGTAGCGCAGCCAGGATAGACCGATATGGAGGAATAGACTCCAGTAGCGCAGCCAGGATGTGGAGGAATAGACTCCAGTAGCGCAGCCAGGATAGACCAATGTGGAGGAATAGACTCCAGTAGCGCAGCCAGGATAGACCAATGTGGAGGAATAGACTCCAGTAGCGCAGTCAGGATAGACCAATGTTGAGGAATAGACTCCAGTAGCGCAGTCAGGATAGACCAATGTGGAGGAATAGACTCCAGTAGCGCAGTCAGGATGTGGAGGAATAGACTCCAGTAGCGCAGCCAGGATAGACCGATGTGGAGGAATAGACTCCAGTAGCGCAGCCAGGATAGACCAATGTTGAGGAATAGACTCCAGTAGCGCAGCCAGGATAGACCAATGTGGAGGAATAGACTCCAGTAGCGCAGCCAGGATAGGCCGATGTGGAGGAATAGACTCCAGTAGCGCAGTCAGGATGTGGAGGAATAGACTCCAGTAGCGCAGCCAGGATAGACCAATGTGGAGGAATAGACTCCAGTAGCGCAGCCAGGATGTGGAGGAATAGACTCCAGTAGCGCAGCCAGGATGTGGAGGAATAGACTCCAGTAGCGCAGCCAGGATAGACCAATGTGGAGGAATAGACTCCAGTAGCGCAGTCAGGATAGACCGATGTGGAGGAATAGACTCCAGTAGCGCAGCCAGGATAGACCGATGTGGAGGAATAGACTCCAGTAGCGCAGCCAGGATAGACCAATGTGGAGGAATAGACTCCAGTAGCGCAGCCAGGATGTGGAGGAATAGACTCCAGTAGCGCAGCCAGGATAGACCAATGTGGAGGAATAGACTCCAGTAGCGCAGCCAGGATAGACCAATGTGGAGGAATAGACTCCAGTAGCGCAGCCAGGATGTGGAGGAATAGACTCCAGTAGCGCAGCCAGGATGTGGAGGAATAGACTCCAGTAGCGCAGCCAGGATAGACCGATGTGGAGGAATAGACTCCAGTAGCGCAGCCAGGATAGACCAATGTTGAGGAATAGACTCCAGTAGCGCAGCCAGGATAGACCGATGTGGAGGAATAGACTCCAGTAGCGCAGTCAGGATAGACCAATGTTGAGGAATAGACTCCAGTAGCGCAGCCAGGATAGACCAATGTTGAGGAATAGGCTCCAGGAGCGCAGCCAGGATAGACCGATGTGGAGGAATAGACTCCAGTAGCGCAGCCAGGATAGACCGATGTGGAGGAATAGACTCCAGTAGCGCAGCCAGGATAGACCGATGTGGAGGAATAGACTCCAGTAGCGCAGCCAGGATAGACCAATGTTGAGGAATAGACTCCAGTAGCGCAGCCAGGATAGACCGATGTGGAGGAATAGACTCCAGTAGCGCAGTCAGGATAGACCAATGTTGAGGAATAGACTCCAGTAGCGCAGCCAGGATAGACCAATGTTGAGGAATAGGCTCCAGGAGCGCAGCCAGGATAGACCGATGTGGAGGAATAGACTCCAGTAGCGCAGCCAGGATAGACCGATGTGGAGGAATAGACTCCAGTAGCGCAGCCAGGATAGACCGATGTGGAGGAATAGACTCCAGTAGCGCAGCCAGGATAGACCGATGTGGAGGAATAGACTCCAGTAGCGCAGCCAGGATAGACCGATGTGGAGGAATAGACTCCAGTAGCGCAGTCAGGATGTGGAGGAATAGACTCCAGTAGCGCAGCCAGGATAGACCAATGTTGAGGAATAGACTCCAGTAGCGCAGCCAGGATAGACCGATGTGGAGGAATAGACTCCAGTAGCGCAGCCAGGATAGACCAATGTTGAGGAATAGACTCCAGTAGCGCAGCCAGGATGTGGAGGAATAGACTCCAGTAGCGCAGCCAGGATAGACCGATGTGGAGGAATAGACTCCAGTAGCGCAGCCAGGATGTGGAGGAATAGACTCCAGTAGCGCAGCCAGGATGTGGAGGAATAGACTCCAGTAGCGCAGCCAGGATGTGGAGGAATAGACTCCAGTAGCGCAGCCAAGATAGACCAATGTGGAGGAATAGACTCCAGTAGCGCAGCCAGGATAGACCGATGTGGAGGAATAGACTCCAGTAGCGCAGCTAAGATAGACCAATGTGGAGGAATAGACTCCAGTAGCGCAGCCAGGATGTGGAGGAATAGACTCCAGTAGCGCAGTCAGGATGTGGAGGAATAGACTCCAGTAGCGCAGCTAAGATAGACCGATGTGGAGGAATAGACTCCAGTAGCGCAGTCAGGATAGACCAATGTGGAGGAATAGACTCCAGTAGCGCAGCCAGGATAGACCGATGTGGAGGAATAGACTCCAGTAGCGCAGCTAAGATAGACCGATGTGGAGGAATAGACTCAAGTAGCGCAGTCAGGATAGACCAATGTTGAGGAATAGACTCCAGTAGCGCAGCCAGGATAGACCGATATGGAGGAATAGACTCAAGTAGCGCAGTCAGGATAGACCAATGTTGAGGAATAGATTCCAGTAGCGCAGCCAGGATAGACCAATGTGGAGGAATAGACTCCAGTAGCGCAGCCAGGATAGACCTATGTGGAGGAATAGACTCCAGTAGCGCAGCCGGGATAGACCGATGTGGAGGAATAGACTCCAGTAGCGCAGCCAGGATAGACCGATATGGAGGAATAGACTCCAGTAGCGCAGCCAGGATAGACCAATGTGGAGGAATAGACTCCAGTAGCGCAGTCAGGATAGGCCGATGTGGAGGAATAGACTCCAGTAGCGCAGCCAGGATAGACCGATGTGGAGGAATAGACTCCAGTAGCGCAGTCAGGATGTGGAGGAATAGACTCCAGTAGCGCAGTCAGGATGTGGAGGAATAGACTCCAGTAGCGCAGTCAGGATAGACCGATATGGAGGAATAGACTCCAGTAGCGCAGCCAGGATAGACCGATGTGGAGGAATAGACTCCAGTAGCGCAGCCAGGATGTGGAGGAATAGACTCCAGTAGCGCAGCCAGGATGTGGAGGAATAGACTCCAGTAGCGCAGCCAGGATAGACCGATGTGGAGGAATAGACTCCAGTAGCGCAGCCAGGATAGACCAATGTTGAGGAATAGACTCCAGTAGCGCAGCCAGGATAGACCGATGTGGAGGAATAGACTCCAGTAGCGCAGTCAGGATAGACCAATGTTGAGGAATAGACTCCAGTAGCGCAGCCAGGATAGACCAATGTTGAGGAATAGGCTCCAGGAGCGCAGCCAGGATAGACCGATGTGGAGGAATAGACTCCAGTAGCGCAGCCAGGATAGACCGATGTGGAGGAATAGACTCCAGTAGCGCAGCCAGGATAGACCGATGTGGAGGAATAGACTCCAGTAGCGCAGCCAGGATAGACCAATGTTGAGGAATAGACTCCAGTAGCGCAGCCAGGATAGACCGATGTGGAGGAATAGACTCCAGTAGCGCAGTCAGGATAGACCAATGTTGAGGAATAGACTCCAGTAGCGCAGCCAGGATAGACCAATGTTGAGGAATAGGCTCCAGGAGCGCAGCCAGGATAGACCGATGTGGAGGAATAGACTCCAGTAGCGCAGCCAGGATAGACCGATGTGGAGGAATAGACTCCAGTAGCGCAGCCAGGATAGACCGATGTGGAGGAATAGACTCCAGTAGCGCAGCCAGGATAGACCGATGTGGAGGAATAGACTCCAGTAGCGCAGTCAGGATGTGGAGGAATAGACTCCAGTAGCGCAGCCAGGATAGACCAATGTTGAGGAATAGACTCCAGTAGCGCAGCCAGGATAGACCGATGTGGAGGAATAGACTCCAGTAGCGCAGCCAGGATAGACCAATGTTGAGGAATAGACTCCAGTAGCGCAGCCAGGATGTGGAGGAATAGACTCCAGTAGCGCAGCCAGGATAGACCGATGTGGAGGAATAGACTCCAGTAGCGCAGCCAGGATGTGGAGGAATAGACTCCAGTAGCGCAGCCAGGATGTGGAGGAATAGACTCCAGTAGCGCAGCCAGGATGTGGAGGAATAGACTCCAGTAGCGCAGCCAAGATAGACCAATGTGGAGGAATAGACTCCAGTAGCGCAGCCAGGATGTGGAGGAATAGACTCCAGTAGCGCAGTCAGGATGTGGAGGAATAGACTCCAGTAGCGCAGTCAGGATGTGGAGGAATAGACTCCAGTAGCGCAGTCAGGATGTGGAGGAATAGACTCCAGTAGCGCAGTCAGGATGTGGAGGAATAGACTCCAGTAGCGCAGCTAAGATAGACCGATGTGGAGGAATAGACTCCAGTAGCGCAGCCAGGATGTGGAGGAATAGACTCCAGTAGCGCAGTCAGGATGTGGAGGAATAGACTCCAGTAGCGCAGCTAAGATAGACCGATGTGGAGGAATAGACTCCAGTAGCGCAGCTAAGATAGACCAATGTGGAGGAATAGACTCCAGTAGCGCAGCCAGGATGTGGAGGAATAGACTCCAGTAGCGCAGTCAGGATGTGGAGGAATAGACTCCAGTAGCGCAGCTAAGATAGACCGATGTGGAGGAATAGACTCCAGTAGCGCAGTCAGGATAGACCAATGTGGAGGAATAGACTCCAGTAGCGCAGCCAGGATAGACCGATGTGGAGGAATAGACTCCAGTAGCGCAGCTAAGATAGACCGATGTGGAGGAATAGACTCAAGTAGCGCAGTCAGGATAGACCAATGTTGAGGAATAGACTCCAGTAGCGCAGCCAGGATAGACCGATATGGAGGAATAGACTCAAGTAGCGCAGTCAGGATAGACCAATGTTGAGGAATAGATTCCAGTAGCGCAGCCAGGATAGACCAATGTGGAGGAATAGACTCCAGTAGCGCAGCCAGGATAGACCTATGTGGAGGAATAGACTCCAGTAGCGCAGCCGGGATAGACCGATGTGGAGGAATAGACTCCAGTAGCGCAGCCAGGATAGACCGATATGGAGGAATAGACTCCAGTAGCGCAGCCAGGATAGACCAATGTGGAGGAATAGACTCCAGTAGCGCAGTCAGGATAGGCCGATGTGGAGGAATAGACTCCAGTAGCGCAGTCAGGATGTGGAGGAATAGACTCCAGTAGCGCAGCCAGGATAGACCGATATGGAGGAATAGACTCCAGTAGCGCAGCCAGGATAGACCGATGTGGAGGAATAGACTCCAGTAGCGCAGTCAGGATGTGGAGGAATAGACTCCAGTAGCGCAGCCAGGATAGACCGATGTGGAGGAATAGACTCCAGTAGCGCAGCCAGGATAGACCAATGTGGAGGAATAGACTCCAGTAGCGCAGTCAGGATGTGGAGGAATAGACTCCAGTAGCGCAGCCAGGATGTGGAGGAATAGACTCCAGTAGCGCAGCCAGGATAGACCGATGTGGATTACTAGACTCCAGTAGCGCAGCCAGGATAGACCGACGTGGAGGAATAGACTCCAGTAGCGCAGCCAGGATAGACCGATGTGGAGGAATAGACTCCAGTAGCGCAGCCAGGATAGACCAATGTGGAGGAATAGACTCCAGTAGCGCAGTCAGGATGTGGAGGAATAGACTCCAGTAGCGCAGTCAGGATGTGGAGGAATAGACTCCAGTAGCGCAGCCAGGATAGACCGATGTGGAGGAATAGACTCCAGTAGCGCAGCCAGGATAGACCGATGTGGATTACTAGACTCCAGTAGCGCAGCCAGGATAGACCGACGTGGAGGAATAGACTCCAGTAGCGCAGCCAGGATAGACCAATGTGGAGGAATAGACTCCAGTAGCGCAGTCAGGATGTGGAGGAATAGACTCCAGTAGCGCAGTCAGGATGTGGAGGAATAGACTCCAGTAGCGCAGCTAAGATAGACCGATGTGGAGGAATAGACTCCAGTAGCGCAGCTAAGATAGACCGATGTGGAGGAATAGACTCCAGTAGCGCAGTCAGGATGTGGAGGAATAGACTCCAGTAGCGCAGCCAAGATAGACCAATGTGGAGGAATAGACTCCAGTAGCGCAGCTAAGATAGACCGATGTGGAGGAATAGACTCCAGTAGCGCAGTCAGGATAGACCGATGTGGATTACTAGACTCCAGTAGCGCAGCCAGGATAGACCGATGTGGATTAATAGACTCCAGTAGCGTAGCCAGGATAGACCGATGTGGAGGAATAGACTCCAGTAGCGCAGCCAGGATAGACCGATGTGGAGGAATAGACTCCAGTAGCGCAGCCAGGATAGACCGATGTGGAGGAATAGACTCCAGTAGCGCAGTCAGGATGTGGAGGAATAGACTCCAGTAGCGTAGTCAGGATGTGGAGGAATAGACTCCAGTAGCGCAGCCAGGATGTGGAGGAATAGACTCCAGTAGCGCAGCCAGGATAGACCGATGTGGATTAATAGACTCCAGTAGCGTAGCCAGGATAGACCGATGTGGAGGAATAGACTCCAGTAGCGCAGTCAGGATGTGGAGAAATAGACTCCAGTAGCGTAGTCAGGATAGGCCGATGTGGAGGAATAGACTCCAGTAGCGCAGCCAGGATAGACCGATGTGGAGGAATAGACTCCAGTAGCGCAGCCAGGATAGACCGATGTGGAGGAATAGACTCCAGTAGCGCAGTCAGGATGTGGAGGAATAGACTCCAGTAGCGCAGCCAGGATGTGGAGGAATAGACTCCAGTAGCGCAGCCAGGATAGACCGATGTGGAGGAATAGACTCCAGTAGCGCAGTCAGGATGTGGAGGAATAGACTCCAGTAGCGCAGCCAGGATGTGGAGGAATAGACTCCAGTAGCGCAGCTAAGATAGACCGATGTGGAGGAATAGACTCCAGTAGCGCAGTCAGGATGTGGAGGAATAGACTCCAGTAGCGCAGCCAGGATGTGGAGGAATAGACTCCAGTAGCGCAGCCAGGATAGACCGATGTGGAGGAATAGACTCCAGTAGCGCAGCCAGGATGTGGAGGAATAGACTCCAGTAGCGCAGCCAGGATGTGGAGGAATAGACTCCAGTAGCGCAGCCAGGATAGACCGATGTGGATTACTAGACTCCAGTAGCGCAGCCAGGATAGACCGATGTGGATTAATAGACTCCAGTAGCGTAGCCAGGATAGACCGATGTGGATTAATAGACTCCAGTAGCGTAGCCAGGATAGACCGATGTGGAGGAATAGACTCCAGTAGCGCAGTCAGGATGTGGAGAAATAGACTCCAGTAGCGTAGTCAGGATAGGCCGATGTGGAGGAATAGACTCCAGTAGCGCAGCCAGGATAGACCGATGTGGAGGAATAGACTCCAGTAGCGCAGTCAGGATGTGGAGGAATAGACTCCAGTAGCGCAGTCAGGATGTGGAAGAATAGACTCCAGTAGCGCAGCCAGGATGTGGAGGAATAGACTCCAGTAGCGCAGCCAGGATAGACCGATGTGGAGGAATAGACTCCAGTAGCGCAGCCAGGATAGACCGATGTGGAGGAATAGACTCCAGTAGCGCAGTCAGGATGTGGAGGAATAGACTCCAGTAGCGCAGTCAGGATGTGGAAGAATAGACTCCAGTAGCGCAGCCAGGATGTGGAGGAATAGACTCCAGTAGCGCAGCCAGGATAGACCGATGTGGAAGAATAGACTCCAGTAGCGCAGTCAGGATGTGGAGGAATAGACTCCAGTAGCGCAGCCAGGATGTGGAGGAATAGACTCCAGTAGCGCAGCCAGGATAGACCGATGTGGAGGAATAGACTCCAGTAGCGCAGCCAGGATGTGGAGGAATAGACTCCAGTAGCGCAGCCAGGACAGACCGATGAGGAGGAGGAGGTTTATAGTTAATAAACGGTGATAGAGCCCCATAAAGTTGTTTGTGAGTGTGCGGTGCGCGCATGCAAGACTTGTCATTATAATGACACTGATAAGTTGATATTCAGATTGCAGTACATTACAAAATCTTACAATAAAATACAGAATAAGAACGATATGATCAAGGACAACCGTTTTAGAGCAAATGGTATGTTCAGTTAACAATCTAAAAGCCAGCTTTGTAGGCTTCTAAGAAAATAGATTCAACGTATCTGTTGGTTCTAAAATATGCCTCTGTTGTTAATTGTTAGCTTCTGTTTATTTTCTTTTTGTAAATTTTCCATGGGGAGCGCGTTTCTAACCCCAAGTAACACACCCACTGGCTACGCCCCTAATATACTCACAAAAAGGTTATTCAACATAATGAATTCCCCAAAACAGGAAAATAAATTGGCCGGAGGAAGCAAGAGGAGACCTGAATGAATTAAACATCAGAGAAGACATCATGAAAAATCGCAAAGTTTCAAGAACCTCTCGTTAAATACAGATATGAGAAATCTCTGGCCATAATTCGACAATCCCTTACAAACACCTTTTCTCAAGTCAAATTTATGGGCGAACTCTCAAATCCATTTGAGATGAAAACGGGTTTGAGGCAAGGAGACAGCCTTTATCCACTGCTCTTTAATTGCATTTTAGAAAAAGTTATTAGGGAATGACTGACAATGGAATGAAGAATGCGGTAAAGATAGCTTGTGGAAAAAGTGCGATGATGTTGGACTGCCTTGCCTTCGCAGACAACGTCGTTCTTATTACAGACAGCCGTCAAACAGCCAAGAAACAAGTAGAAGGACTACAAAATGTTGCAGTCCAAACAGGGTTAAGAATCTCTTTCGAAAAAACAGCATTCATGGATTCTATAAAAAAAAAAAAGGCGACACGGGCAGACTTGTTCCACTGTATGGGGATATCCAGCGTGTGCAAGAATTTAAATACCTGGGAGAAATACTCACCCCCAATGGAGATGAAAAGGATGGATTAAAGGAGAGGGTGAGAAGAATGGAGCTGGCATTCAGACTATGTCATGACACCTATAAGTCCAAGTCCCTCTCAATTCAGGCCAAGTTAAAACATTACTGCACAGTGGTTAGAACAGAGTGCCTTTATGGAGCAGAAACCTTGACGAGGATGGCTGACCTAGTCCTTGAAAAAAGTGAAAAAAGATTCTTACGAAAAATCTTAGGCCCTAGAAAGTCGACGAGTGGCCCAAACACATTCCGGTTAAGATCGAATTTGGAGCTGTACGAGACAGTAGAAAGAATCACGACTGTGATGAGAAAAAGGAGACTGACCTTTTATGCGCATATCAAAAGAACGAACCCTGAGAGATTGGCCAACAGGATACTTCTTCTGCAGGAAAGGTGGAAAAAACAACCGGGATGGCTTACACAGGTGCACAATGACTTGGCAGAAATAGGTATCAAGGAGGAGGATATAAAAGAAAGTACATCACTTAGGAAGAAGGTTGCGGGAATGAGGGATGCGTCTGAAGAGCAACATGCGAAGCCACGAAACATCTCGGTGGAAGAACGAGCAAGAAGAAGTCAAAGACTCAAGAATCTTTGGCGAGAGTGTAAAGAGAAGGGTACCAGTCTGCGTGATAGAGGGAAGATTGTGCAAACGCGGCCCACAGGTATCGATAAATAATAATAATAACAGACATATTTGTGGTGGAAAGTAGCATCAGGACTGGTACAAAGTGGCAGAAGAACGGAAGAGGCAACACAGTGAGTTCATAAAGAGATTTTGGAAGAATAGGAAGATGAAAGCCATGAAGCCAATGAACAAGTTCCAACGCGCACTATGAATGGGCATGACGAAACAAGAAAAACGAAAGGATAGTACATGAAGGAAGAGGAGAAATAAAGATATGTACAGACAGACAGAGAAGGGCACAGACACCATACGTAAGAGGAGACTGGGGAGATGTAGTGAGGTTTTGTACTCAGAATTATTCGTGCGTACCGCACAATATCCACAGAAGCAGCCCTTGTTGTGCCGGGAATCCCACCTCTGTATTTAACAGCCATTGCCAAAGCTGAGCTCACATTAACAAAGAAAAGGTGTTTTGTATCCTGATAGGATATTAACGGTCACTCCTGAACTGCAAGCTAATGCATTGACAGCAGGTGACCCAAGTAAATTTGCCAATAATCTTGTGCAAGAAGTGTGCAACACACAACGTCATTATAGTATTTATACGGATGGATCCCGGATTAACAAAGAAAAAGATGGCTGGCTTGTAGGATGCGCTTTTGTAGTGCTACAGAATAACAGTGAGGTGCATGCTGAAAAATTTAGACTATCTCCCTCATGTTCAGTCTTTCAAGGCAACAGGCAGGCAGTTATGTGGATTAAAAAACACAGTTGTGCTGCGCAAATATTGAGTGACTCTCAGGCAACTTTGAGAGTAATCCAAGAAAAATATAACTTTCATCCGGTAGCTGTTAATATAAGATCACACACATTAGGCTACAGTAACCATATCTACATGAAATGGGTCCGAGGTCATGACGGAGTAGAAGGAAATGAGAGATCTGATGAACTTCTTCTGACGCCTTGTTGATATATGAAAAGTCCCCTATGTCTCATGTACAAAAGGAACTGAGGGAGTATACACAAGATATGTGGAACAATCAATGGATCACCAGCACTAATGGCCGGCTAACAAGGGAGTTGTTCTTTCCAAATATTCGAGACAGACTACAAAGTAGGTTTTTGCAACATGAACATATTATAACTCAGTTTTTGACAGGACATGGAAAGTTTGGATCATACTTCGAGAGGTTTGGAATCAGTATTCAGAAGCCCTACAGCTGTACCTGTGAAATGCAACAAACTGTTCTTCATCTCTTATTTGAGTGTCCGATTTTTAACAGGAGTAGATATGAATTATTAATGTGTAATATAGAATACCAAGCACCTCTCACTATGGTATTTCAGAGAAGATGCTGTTATAAAGTGTTTGTTAAATTTCTCCATCTCATTTATAAGTCATCTCTATTTTAATTCAATTGTCATGTATTAACTTAGTCTCACTATCTATAGCCCTAATGTACTACTTGTAAAATAGGGTTTGCAATGGGAAATTCAATAATAATAATAATAATAATAATAATAATAATAATAATAATAATAATAATAATAATAATAATAATAATAATAATAATAATAATAATAATAATAATATACTGAACTGCAGAAGAAGGAAGTAAAGAAAGGATGAAAAGGTATTGGCAGAGAAGGCTAAAACTACTGCAAACATTGTCAAACGTTGTCCAAAGATGGCCGAAACAAAAATTAAAATAAAATCATCATCTTAAATTGTAGCATACCTGGAACATGGTTTTAAAACTTGACGTGGGTGCCTCTGGAACTAGTGCGCACCTCTCACGTGGTCCATTATTTGTTGAGTGGTTGGCTGCATTGATTCACTGAGATGAAGTCCTCCCTCAAGTGATCTCTAGCCAAGTGGATGCACCCAATGTGAGCAAATAAAGGAAAAAAAACTGCTGCATAAGTAGCCTCGAGTGAAGTGAGAAACACGTTAACGAAGAAGTCGGCTGAACCATGGCTTCAAGTACAGGGTTTCTCAAATAAACCAAGACCGTCGAAGGAGCGATTTTACTCTCCGATAGCTAATCTGCTGTATGGGAGGCGTGCGTAGTAGGTACTTGACCATGCAAACAGCCTGCACATGTTCGACCCGGCAAGCATCAGTCCTTAACATGGTGAGACAGTTATCATTCCAATACCATACTTTCGTATGTAAAACAATCTGGTTTCATCTTAATGGTCATGTGAAGAGTCATAACTCTGATGTATGATGGATGTCCGTTACCGTTCGTCAGAAGTGGACAATCAGCGACAATGTGGTGGACAGTCTGCAATGAGGCACCACAGTCACACTTTGCAGAGGCTAGTAATGTTACATTTACATTTAATGGCTGGTAAATATGATGAATAAATGCGTCGAGAATCTCTTAATTCCCAAAGCTGTGGAGGAAAGCTCACGTGGCCAGGCAAAGCACTAACAGATGTAAAGAATTTCTGAACTGTCTCTCTCCTGTGCCAACTATACAAGACTATTGAAAGGTTTATCCTTGAGAGATTTGCATCGTTCATATATTACCAGCTACATCCAAATCAAGCGGGATTTACACCAAGGGAATCTGTTGCAGTCAAGTTCTGAACCTAACGCAGCATATCGAGGATGGATATGAGAATAAACTGATCACTGGTGTTGCCTTCATAGATCTCAATGCAGAATACGATACAGTGAACCATAGAAACCTCATTGCCAATCTATACAACACCACCAAGGATATGAAATGTCATACGAGTAATGCTCCAGAACAGAAGGTTCTACGTCAAAATTCAAGGAAAAAAAGAGTCGATGGAGGAATCAGAAAAAACGGGTTACCCCAAGGTAGTGGTTATCGTCATTACTATTTAACATCTATACAAATGATCAGCCAGAATATCTAGAGGCAAGGCGCTTCATCTATGCTGATAAAATAATAATAATAATAATAATAATAATAATAATAATAATAATAATAATAATAATAATAATAATAATAATAATAATAATAATAATAATAATCGTATGGCCTCCTCAGCTACCGAGTGCAGACATTTCAATTTGACGCCATCTGGCTGTCTGTTCGTCAATTCCGACGTTCCGTTTTACTCTAGGCACACTATTTCGCAGACCGAGTAAACCGAAACTCTCTTGGGCGTCTATGTCTGAAATTTAACGAATTTTGTCAGGTAAACACCAAATGTGTAACTAGAGATCTTTTACATGCCGACATGGAGTGTCGATTGGACTTTTTCCGCCCTTCAAAAATCCGACTACCTCTGCCGGGTTTGAACCCGCTATCTTTGGATCCGGAGGCCGACACTCTACCACTGATCCACAGAGGCAGCTATCTATGATGATGAAACTGCTACTGCTGCGCAGAGTTGGAGCTTTGAAGAGGTGGAAAGAATACCGACCAGTGCGCTTGAGAGATTAGATAATTATTACACACAGAATCATCTGAAACATAATCCTGGAAAGACACAAATCTGCGCACGGAAGCTGAATGTTGTCTGGAAAGGAGTGACGCTTGAGAATTGTGATACGCCTCGGTATTTGGGAATCAAGCTTGATCATTCCCTGAGCTTCAAGAAACATTGTAGAGAGCTCAAATACAAGATCAGCTCAAGGAATAGTATACTGTGGAAGTTGACTGGTTCAACATGGGGAGCGAAGCCTCATATTAGGCGTTCATCTGCTTTGGGACTGTGCTTTGCTGCAGGAGAGTACGGGGAGCATCTGCCCATACCAAGCTAGTGGATACAGCTCTCAACGAGTCCACCCGTATTGTGTCTGGGTGTTTAAGGCCTACTCCAGTGTAGAAGATCTACCCTCTTGCTGGTATTGCGCCTCGAGCTATTCGACGCGAGTTGGCAGCTGAGAAAGAGAGACACAAGATTGAGTCAGATCCCAGACATCCAATGTATAACCACAAGGTGACCACATCTCGCCTAAGATCCAGGAAAAGCTTTATGAAGAGAACAGTACCCCTCTATATCAAACCAGAAGTTCGCGGTATGTCACTCTGGAAACAAGTGCTGCCAGAGGGGTTTACTCCTAAACAAGAACAGAGTAGTGGAAGCTATTTGTCCTATATCACTTGGAGGTCATTAAACCGAATGAGAACAGGTGTGTCCAAGTGTCGTAGTGAAATGTGGTTATGCGGAAAATCCAAGATGTGGCTGTGGAGATATCCGGACTCCATAACACCTACTCATATCTCAAGAGATGAATGACTACTGTACCCAGGAAGATCTTATACTTGCCACAGACCGAGGGATAGGAGCTGCAGAGTTCTGGAGAGGAAGAATTGAATGTGTCTCCCGGGCACGGAAAGTAAAGTAAGTATAGTATTAAAATAAGTGTATACTTCAATTAATGCATATTCCACCACTTTTTGAAGCATACTTGCATGCTTATATTGGTGATTTATACAGCATATAAATCCGATGTCTATTAATCACCATGACAGCACCGCCAACAGCAGTTCAAGTTAGTCGCACTCACCACTGGCCGACCTTGCGATGCCATCTTGCGGTGCCTTCTGCCCCACTCCTGTTCTTCAGCCAAGCATGATCCTGGAACAAAAACAACATTCGATCAACATTCAGTAATAATAATAAATACGGCCAAAATGTGAAAATGGAATTTGGATGAAATTGGAACCACAGGAAATATATGAAATCGCTGAAACAACAGACGTACAAATTGCCTGTCAGCATGTACTGGCTAGAGAGGAGACTTAACCGTGGTGGAATGAAAACTTTCTTAGACAGACAGACAGACAGACAGACAGACAGACAGACAGACAGACAGACAGACAGACAGACAGACAGACAGACAGACATAAGGGGCGATCAGAAAGTTTCCGTTCGACGTCCGTACAGTCCTGAATCGGGATGCCAATCAGGCAAAATCGCCGCGAGCATTGAGCCATGCATCCCACCGATGCACCAGGTTGAAGATCCCCGTGTCCTGCTGCGTGAAGAAGTCCGTAACAGCCTGCTGCACATCCTCGTTTGAAAGGAAGCGTCGACGCTTCAAGGCCTTTTTGAAGGGGCCGAAGGCATGATGATCGCATGGGGAGGGATCAGGACTATAAGCCTCATCCACCGCCCACTTGTTGGACGAGGCTGGCCTCCCAGACCGGCCGGCGTCTTGTGTCGAAACGCGACCCCACGGAACTTACTTGGCGCACCATTCCACAACGGTGTTTTTCGACAAACATGCTGCCCCATACACAGTCTTCATTCTCCGATGGATATCCAACGGTGTTTGTCCTTCAGCAGCCAGGAACAGAATAACAGCACGTTGGTCCTGTTTGGACGTAACGTCGCCATAGTTCACGTGCCCGCATATAACAAAGGCATCTCGACACGACACGACTGCCACACTAATTCCTTTGCCTGCATGTCCGTGCTTATATACCCGCATCGGAGTCGCGGTACGTTGCATGTCCGTTGGAGCAACGCTCTCAAACGGAAACTTTTTGATCACGTTTTATCTATCTATCTATCTATCTATCTATCTAGATAAATAGATAGTTAGATTGCTGATATCCATTGCATGCTAAGGCAGAAAGTTAGCACCTGTTTGAAATATAAAGCGTCTAAGCAATTAAACAAATGACAGAGGAAAATTCTGCGTTCTCATATTTCTGTTGCTTCTTTGGGTGTCTTAAGTGGGAAGGGCGAGACTCAACTCGTATGTTCCATCAGTATGAGTACGCAACTGAGTTGGTATAGAAGTAGCATACACAGCTACAGCCATTCATGTGAAGGAAGTCCCTCTGTGAAAATAGGCATGAAGAACTCTCATTGCGGTAAACCAGAGGGTAATGGAATATTGATCTGTATAATGGTGTGGGTGTGGTTAATGGGGTTGTGGGGAGGGGGGGAGAGCAGTCTATCTCCAGCAAGGGATCTCCTAACTGAGGGTCATTTAACATAATAATAATAATAATAATAATAATAATAATAATAATAATAATAATAATAATAATAATAATACATTTCATTTATGATTAGCCTTTCATCGTTCAGTCTGCAAGCTTCTGCAAATCAAGTCTGTTTCTCATACCCTCCTCGGAAAAAATTGAACAAGCAGGCAGTTTTTCTTTAAATACAAAGAAATGAACTGACTAACAAAAAATTTAACAAACAAAAATCAACCCATTAGAAGTAAGCAAAGAAAAGCAATTAAGCAAACTTACAGAATGACCCAAAAGTTCGTTAACATTTGATGAGGCAATACTTCGCGGAATATTGGAGGTAGAGAGGTAATCATTGGGACACGTGATTGGCATGGTATAGGGTTTTATGCGGACACCAAAGTAAAGTTCAAAAGTGACCAACAGATGGCGCTGGACAGCAACAGGTCAGTGATGCCGCCTGAGACCCGCGTACGGTTTAAAAAAAGCTGTCGTCAGAGAAGACAAAAAGGCAGTGTCAGTGAATCTTTATTTACTTTATTTAGGTGTCAGTATGAGAAAATGAAGAAGTTATGTACAAGTTTCATCGCATTGACAGTCACTCCAAAGATCACAATTTGCGTTATTTTAAAGATGCACATATTTTTAATATTTGTCACGACGTGATGTCAAATACGTCGGATTTTAATTGGATGAATGTGATTTTGAACTTTCAGTCAAACACTCAAAATGTCCTGAGAATGAGAAGGTCCTGAAAGCGGATGAAACCTGTCTCGAAATGTAATAATGTAGTCTTAAAATGAAGACAATAATTTGTTTTGTAAAGGTGGAGTGTTTGATGAAGGATTTCACAAGCATATGCTTATGAAAAGACGGGATTTATGATGAAGTTTATTTCTTGTAATAACTGAGCTCTTCAAACTTTATTATAAATGCCTTTCCAATATATTTCTTCGTCATATTTTACGTCTACGCGTTTGTCTAACTGTATTCACTAAAATAATGAAAGCTGCAGCTGTGTTTTCTTCTTCTTTCCCCTATCCATTGTAACCTGAGAAACAGCTTTCTTTGTTCCGGACACAATGCTGAGAAAGTGTGTAACTATGTTGTGTTTATTAACTTTGTTCTGTAACATCTATATATTAAAAAGTTTACTAAAACAATTTTGTCGTGTCCATCTGTTCTACTGGACTGACTTTCTCCATTTCTCTTTTACTCTCTCCGGAATTACCTGCCGGTGGATTATGAGACATTGAGAGGTCTCTAAGTTAAGCCAACTTTGAGTAATCATAAAATCAAATCATTAAATGATCATTCCGATAATTGCAGGCGAAGACTTACACTAACCCGCAATACATTCTGTACTTAGCCGGTTGCTACGCGACAACACTTGCATTAATATTCTGATATGTGATTTTCATCCTTAGTAATGTCATTGCTTGCAGCCATGTTTGATAACTACTTGTCAAGCCTGAGAGTATACACTTCCTCTGATGGCAGACTGTTATCTGCTAGATACTTTGATTCTCTGACCTTCCCCAGCTTCGAAATATACTCAACAGATAGCAGAATGTTCTTAATAACTTACATGCTGATAAGAGAAATCACCAGGCGAGTTGGCCGTGTGGTTAGCGGCGCGTGGTTGTGGGTTTGCATGCGAGAGATAGTGCGTTCGAATCCCACTGTCGGCAGCTCTGAAGATGGTTTTCCGTGGTTTCCCATTTTCACACCAGGCAAATTTTGGGGCTGTACCCTAAATAAGGCCACGGTCACTTCCTTGCATCTCCTAGGCCTTTCCTATCCCATCGTCGCCATATGACCTATCTGTCTCGGTGCGACGAAAAACCACTAGCAAAAAAAGAAAGAGGATAAGAGAAATCAGTCGACGTACGCCCAGACGGGAAGGTATCAAGTCGACTATCTTTCTCTAAGACCAAACTCTGGAAAACTCTTGAACAAAGTGGGTATCTACTTACCCAAACCAATATTCAGTCTTGGCCGGATGTATGTTGCACTATCTCGGGCAAGATTGTTTGAAAATGTTAAGATCCAGATACGGCCGAATCATCGGAGCACAGTGAATACTGTATGGAAAGACGTGTTATAAACTACATAATGAATTAATCAGTTATTATTAAAGCCCGGACTTTCATGCAGTAACGGGTTGGTTTGCAAACTGATTTGTTTTATAGGTGGTGTTGGCCACCCGCTCTTCCGTATTGTAACAAGAGTAACACAAATTCTAGGGGTTCTGATGGGGGGCCATACCCCTAATGTTTATGCATACCTCATAGCATAGTCGTTGTGAAGGTAGACTATATTTGCTACTCTAACCTACTGTATTACTGCATACTAATCCGGGCTCTAGTTATTATTTACCGTATAAAGAATGCTACGGAGCAGTGCTGGTCCACTAGAGTTCCGTTTCTATGAGATTCGACTTGACAGTTAACCAGAAGTCAGGTACTGGTGCCAAACTGTTGTGAGTACAATGAGCTGATTCACAACACACGATACGAACGGAAATGTATATACTCGAATATAAGCCCAGAACCAATTAGCCTATTTTGTAGCAATATGCATAACTCACATATGATGAACAATAACACATAACATCTTCAGGATAAAGCTATAAGATAACAAAAGATCAATGCTTGACCAGATAAAACGCGAGAAAATGAAATGAAATTCCTACTCACCGTCTAGAAATGCTCGCGTTGCTGATAGATTCAGTTTCTCCTAAGGAAGGAAAAAAATGCTACAAAGGGAATACACTACTCATTTCTGAGCCATCGTCTGTTGAGGTTTCACTCTCCTTACTAATTTATCCACCACGTAAACTATTTACTAGGGCTTTTTGTTTCACAAGGTGCAGAAGCCCTCCTCCAACCGCTCCATCAGCTCATTTTTCTAGTCGCCACTGTTGGTGCTTCGTTAAGAATGACCGTGTGAACTGAAAAAGACCGCGGAAAGAACTGAGCACAATACAACACACAGCTGATAGCACGTGGTTACAGTAAACAACAGATCGACAACACTAGTAACCAGAACTGGAGTCTAACGCGCTCTATCGGAGCGATCCTCTGCCTATGATTGGCAGTTTATTAATTCACTTAGCCTCCCCCAACAGGCAGCACTTAAATGTCAAATCGAAACTCGTACGAATTGAACTACAGTTGCTTATTAACTTTCTTGTGGACTAGACATCAGAGTATGCGTATGACCTCATAACGCTATAGTTATTACGTAAATCCATGTCCCCTTGAGTGCAGGTATGACGTTATGTTCATTTCCCCTTGAGTACATTTATGGAGTTACAACCACGCCCACCTGAATAACTAAGAATGTTATATAAATCACAGCGCGGATTTCTCCCCTATTTAAAGTCTTAGATTAGCGCACAAAGAAGCACTTTGTTCTTATCGCGACGCCACCTCCCTGCCGCTGGGAATTCTCGTCGCCATTCCAACGAGATCCATATTTCAATTTTCTGCGGCAGATACTATCACCGCCCTCCTCCGTCTGATGTATAATCAGGGAGAGATTTATGGTTGCGATCGTCAATTTTCAACGTTAAAAAGGAAACGAGATGAAGCTGGATTCTCCGAGTTCAACAAAGCAATTAAAAAGGATATCGATAATGAACTCTGTCTGTCGCTACGTCAGAGCAGTAATTGTCGCCACATATCAATGCGAGATAGTTTTTCACAAATCATCTCTACTTTCATGCACAAATTAGGTAGGATTTATCGCTGTACCTGGTCGCTTCTCAATGTGTTTTGAGAAAAAGTCCAGCGATAGACCGTATTACAAATATTAAAAAGTTAAAACATTATAAATCAGAGCAAACGAGTGTCAAATTGAGTTATGTAGCAACATCCAATAGGAGTGATGATGGTGGTGATTATTGTTTGAAGAGTAACCACAGGGGGGGGGGGGGCAGTAGGATATGAAATGAAATGGTGTATGGCTTTTAGTACCTGGAGTGTCCGAGGACAAGTTCGGCTCGCCAAGTGCAGGTCTCTTTGATTTGACACCCGTAGGCGACCTGCGCGTCGTGATGAGGACGAAATGATGATGAAGATGACACATACATCCAGCTCCCGTGCGAGAGAAATTAACCAATGTTGGTTGAAATTCCCGACCATGCCGGTAATCGAAACCGGGTCCCTGTGACCGAACGCCACCACGCCAAACATTTAGCCATGGAGCCGGACATAATAGGATAAAGAAAATGGCTGGTTAGCCTGGGAATAAACCGTTCAGTTTCTTACAGAATAAAGCTGAATGCACTATCCTGGTATCAAACCCACTGCTCCTGTCTTCAGCACCGCATGCCATATTCTTTTAATATTCTTCTTCTTAATTAGTTTACCCTCCGGGGTTGGTTTTTCCCTCGCATTCAGCAAGGGATCCCACCTCTACCGCCTCGACGGCAGTGTCGTGGAGCGTGAGACTGAGGGCCGGGGGTACAACTGCTGGGAAGGACCAATACCTCGACCAGGCGGCCTCACCTGCTGTGCTGAACAGTCGCCTTTTTATAGGGGTGTAGGAAGATTGGAAGGGATAGACGAGGAAGAGGGAAGGAAGTGGCCGTGGCCTTAAGTTGGGTACCATCCTGGCATTTGCCTGGAGGAGAAATAGGGGACCACTTCGGCGATGGCTGAGGTGGGAATCGAACCCTCCTCTACTCATTTACCTCGCGAGTCTGAATGGACCCGGTTCCAACCCTCGTACCACTTTTCAAAATTCGTGCCAGTGCCGGGAATTGAACCCGGGCCTCCGGGGGTGGCAGCCAATCATGCCAATCACTACACCACAGAGGCGGGCTCCTTTTAATGTGCAGACTAAATTCTGTTACAAAAATACATTCAGATTGGCGTATCTCTGTGTCATCACAATGTCTTCACGAATATGCTTCGCGGACAGGCCACCTCAAAGAAATCCTGAAGTATATATCTCAAAATACAATTTCTTCGAAGATGATATTTTTAAGTCCGGGCTAAAGCACAATGTACTTTATTAAGCGACACAGTACTCGTGTATCTCTGTTTTTATTGTTCTGATTATTAATTATTAATAAGTACATCGCATTTAGGATATATCTCAGTGACAATGATCACTTACAGTAGTAGTAAGTAAGGTAAGGGTTATGCTGCCCGAAGGCAGGTCCAAACCTCCGCAGAGATGTTCCTGAGCCGGAGTTTACGTGCGGTAGGGTGGCCAGTTCCTTTCCGCTCCTCCATTCCCTTACCCCCCACCAACAGCGCGTGGCAACCCATCCAACTCCTGACCACGCCCAATGTTGCTTAACTTCGGAGATCTCACGGAATCCGGTGTTTCAACACGGCTACGGCCGTTGGGATAAAACATAATTACAACAACAACAACAACATAATAATAATAATAATAATAATAATAATAATAATAATAATAATAATAATAATAATAAGAGTACAACAAGCATTTCCATGCGAAGAAAATATTACAAGGAATAATACTAGTTTAACATTCCAAATCCTGCATCATCATATACAAATTGTCCGGCTCCATGGCTAAATAGTTAGCATGCTGGCCTTTGGTCACAGGGGTCCCGGGTTCGATTCACGGCAGGGTCGGGAATTTTAACCATCAATGGTTAATTTCGCTGGCACGGGGGTCGGGTGTATGTGTCGTATTCATCATCATTTCATCCTCATCACGACGCGCAGGTCGCCTACGGGAGTCAATCAAAAGACCTGCACCCGACGAGCCGAACATGTCCTCGGACACTCCCGGCACTAAAATCCATACGCCATTTCATTTCATTTCATATACAAATTCACACACAACTTATCATTACGACTTACAATACTATAGGTTGAGCTTAACATTACAACACTGTCATATACGAATTCGCTATACCTTAAGTATTTCATAATTTTACACTATGACTTTCAGTAGAGTGAGTGGAAAGATTAGAAAATCAGTTACAAAAACATAGTCACCTCAAGTCGAAATGAAGGGGAACTCGAGAGGGTAAAGCACTCTCTATCCCCGATTTACATTTAAAGTAATAAGAGAATGTTTAGCATTAAAAATACAGCACGTTCATGTACTAATTCACACATAGCTTATATAATTCAGATGCCTTAATACTAGAATTTACAGGGGATTGAGCGTTGTGTTAAAATAGGACACCATCACGTAGAAATGTACATACAATTTACAGAATGTTGAGTCTATTCTTGAAGCATCTTTCATTTTTGGGAAAATGCTCTAAGACAGCTGCAGGTAATGCATTCTAATCATCAGTTCCTCGATTTACGATCGAATACTTACCATCGTTTTCTGCAATCTACCTATTACTTTATGCGGATGATCTGTCCTACTTATGTAACAGGGCTCTTCTAGCCGTCTGTTTAACTCTCCACAAGCTGGCTTCTTCGTGTAGGCATCATATATGACGTATAACCGTCTTCGTTTCCTTCTAGTCACCATTATCTCCCAACCAAGTTTTTCTATCATACTTGTCACTCTATTTCTAAAATTGAAATATTTAAGCAAGAATCTTGCAGCCTTTCGCTGTACCATTTCAAGTTCCTTCATGAGTCCTGTTTGGTATGAATCCCATACGGCTGCTCCATATTTCAGGTCTGTCTAATGAGTGATATATAGGACATGTTCCCCTCAGAATGTCTTCACGAATTTGCTTCTGCAGAACCTAACGATGAGTTAACCTGCCGATAGCGGGCTACAAGCCATTTCCATTGCGAACCCGGTACTGTCCATTGTGGAACTGTATCATTCATTATTGGTTTTACGGAAGTACTGTAGAGTCGAGAGCCTCTATCTACACGAGAGATCGATATCGCCTGACTGCGAGTAATCTCGCCACCAAATATTAAACGATACTCCTCTTGTTGAGGAGGAAATATTTTGTACCGCAGCAGAATACGTGTTCACTTGAGACTCTGTCGCCACAGCTGCTCGTCGGGGTGGGTCATCTAATAATAATAATAATAATAATAATAATAATAATAATAATAATAATAATAATAATAATAATAATAATAATAATAAAATAATATATCACCAGTAACACTTGGAAGAAAGAAAAGAGGCATTGAAATAAACTGTCTAAGCATTTGCCGATGATTTTGCCTTACTTTCAGAAAACCTGAAAATGCTGCAATTGGAAGAAATAGCCAACAGAGCAGGTTTCAGAATTTCTGTAGAACAAAACAAATTTATGACAAGTATAAAGAATGCTCCAAAATTTCTAATAACACAAATAGGTCGAACAAGGAGAATAAGGAAATTCGGATATTTGGGAGAAGCGACTCAAGAAAATGGTTCGGAAAAGTCCGCTGTAGAAGAAGGGATACACAAGATGGAAGGAATATACGATATAACTAGGAATATCTACAACAAAAAATGTTCATCTAAAAACAGCAAATTTTACACACAGTAGTGAAACCGGAATGCCTGTACGGGAGTGAATATCTAGTAGTGGACTACAAGCTGAATAAATTTGAAATACTGGAAATAAAAATTATACGCAAAATACTCGGTCCTCTAAGAACTACAGAATTCTGTAAATCAAGAAGTAATGATGAAATATACCGGAACATAGAAAACATAAGAGAAACAATGCGGAAGAGGCGATTGAATTTTTTTTTGCACATTTATGCAGGATGGATGACAACAGGTTAATCAAACAGATTTTCAAATATCTTTGGAATAAAAAGTTAAGAACAACAACCTGGATTCATGAAGTCGAGAACGATTTGCAAAGAAACAATATAAGTGAAGAAGCAGGAACAGAAAGAGAGATTTTTAGAAAAAGAAGTATTAACAATGGAAGGAGTCCAAGGTTGGGAGGTAAAGAAAAAAGGCAGGAAATGGTTCGAGGAGAGGGTAAGGAGGCGTAATGAGCAGATGAAGGAGTAAGGAAGAAGGAAGGAACAACAAAGGATGACGCAATGAAATAATTGTCATGTGGTGCCTAGAAGACCCTAACGGAGAAAGAAATAATAATAATAATAATAATAATAATAATAATAATAATAATAATAATAATAATAATAATAATAATAATAATAATAATAATAATAATAATAATAATAATATTGAAATTTTAAAGGAAATTGCCGAACAAACTGGTTTGCAGATATCGTTTGAGAAAACAGAAGTAATGACTAACATCAAAGAGGCTCCACCTAAACTCCATACAAAATACGGGGACATCACCCGAGTAGACAAATTCAAATACCTGGGCGAGATCATCATGAAAAATGGACTGGACAAAGAAGCACTTCAGGAGCGAGTACGCAAACTGGAAATAGCCTACCAAACATTCCGCACAATCTACAACAAAAATTGCCTTTCCTAAAATACCAAGATACGTCACTATGAAACAGTTCTGAAGCCAGTAGTTCTATATGCAGCCGAAACCCTGTCTCTAAATGCCAACAAAGGACTCCTTGAAGAACGGGAGAAAATAGAACGCAAAATTGTGAGAGGAATCTTGGGATCAAAGTACAGAAATGGAATCCATCAAAAGAGATCCAACAAGGAAGTCTACAGCAAAATAGAGAAAATTACCGACACAATCAGAAAAAGACGGGCACGATTTTACGGTCATCTGAAAAGAATGGACGGAAGAAAGTTAACTAAAGAAATCTTTCACTTTTTTGATTCAAACCCCAAAACTACAATTCCCTGGTTTAGAAATACCAAAGAAGACCTGCAAATGCTACATATCTCAGCTGAAGACGCCCTTAACAGAGATCTCTTCCGCAAGAAAATATTGACGAACGGGCTAAACCGAGACGAGCAACCGAAGAGAAGACACGGTGCCCCTTGGACCGAGGAGCGTAAGCAGGCCCTCTCACAAAGAATGAAGGGAATTTGGGCTCTAAAGAAGGCCAAGTTCAGTGTCAAATGCAACAAGACTTAATGTGGTCCTTGATGGCCCCAGCAAATGATATATTATAATAATAATAATAATAATAATAATAATAATAATAATAATAATAATAATAATAATAATAATAATAATAATAATAATAATACAGGGCATTTGATAAAGCTGTTAGGATCAAGGTATTTCTGATGGTAGCTGGGATCAGTTTTCGGGAAAGAAGGGTCATCTACAGTCTGTACTAAAAGTCTGCAGTGACAAGGCTCGTGACGAGCTATTAGAAAGGAGTGAGGCAGGGTTAAAAGTTTTTTACTGGTTTCTTTTCAGTGTTTATGTAGAACAAGCGGGTAAAGGATTTCATAGAGGAATTTAAAAAAAAGTGAATCACACTTGAAGGCGAGATAATCAAAACTATGATTATACTTTTATTATAACCGAGTCTGTTGGACACTGTCTGGGAGAAGGACTTACTGAGCTCGATAGCTGCAGTCGCTTGGGTGCGGCCAGTATCCAGTATTCGGGAGATAGTGGGTTCGAACCCCACTGTCAGCAGCCCTGAAGATGGTTTTCCAAGAATTCCCGTTTCCGCAGCAGGTAAATGCTGGGGCTGTACCTCAATTAAGGTCACGGCCGATTCATTCCCACTCCTAGCCCTTTCCTGTCCCGTCGTCGCCATAACACCTCTCTGTGTCGGTGCGACGTCAAACAACTTGTATAAAAAAGAAGGACTTCAAGATGAAAATAAATAAATCCAGAACAAAAGTGATGGAATGTAGTGGTGGTGGTGATTATTGTTTTAAGAGGAAATACAACTAGGCAACCATCCTTTATATAACACCAATAAGAGAGAAAAAATGGAAAAGTTCCGACACTTTGAAAAATGAAGGTATCGGCCAAAGGAAGACAAGGGCCACGAAGGGCGTGAAAATGAAAGACTCCCTAGACCTCGAGTGCTCTAACACCGTCGGGGTTGAAAATAACAAGAGTTGACCAAGAGAGGTCGGATAGGTTAGGTGAAAGCGAGGAGCCTGGCACAAGTAAGTGGAAGCAATGCCAGGACTCAACAGGGTCCCGTGGTCGCCAACCCATGCTCCAAAGTTAAGAGCCCTTGGAGCTTTTTTAGTTGTTTCTTACCATAGGCAGGGAATACCGTGGGTGTTATTCTACCGCACACATCGACAAGGGTAATGGAATGTACCTGAATTAAGTTGGACGATGTAGGAAATATTAGATTAGGACATGAAATTTCAAAGGAAATTGTTTAATATATTTACTTTCTAAGAGATAGCATGTGCCGTGTCGACAAGGACAGTTGGGTAGAAGGTGTAGTCTTGCTCCGGGATTGCATATGTGGTATTCTATGTTTATTTTTAAGTATGCGCTGGTCTTTCTTTTTATCTTTTTTTCTTCTTTCTAGGGCTAACGGTTCCTCGAGGGAATTGACCGTGGGCCATTTGTTTGTTTATATGTCGTAATGGTAAGGGCTGGGTATTTTTGAAGTGATTATTTAAGGCTGAATTTTATGTTGGAAGGTGGTGCAGGAGAAGTATAGAGAAATGATGGTGTAGATGGCAAGGAAAGAGGGACAAGGGTGAGGAGGACTCACCCGTAAGAAGTAGGGGTGGGGAAGGGCCCAAGACAAATATACTGAGGATGACTACTGGGTGACCCTATCAGAGGGAGTCACATATCCGGAGTATCCGACGGACTTCATGGCATGTCCAAGGGGTACGTTTAGAAATGGAATGGTGAGAGGGAAAACATTGTCATCTGGTTAGATCTTGGGGCCTTCAGGAGGTCTCCACGGGCAGGGCCGGTCGGGTCATCATCGGGAGGGCGGCCTTCTTCTCACCAGGGGTGATGACTCGGCCGGACAGTAGGTTTTTATGAGGTGTTCTTTTCTTTTTGTCTTTGCCTATAATCTGTGGTGTTCTTTCCTTTCTTTGTATGTATATTAACTATGTCTGCTTGTTTTAAAGTTAGTAGAAGTTTGTGTGTGTGGCTGAAGTTGTACGCTGTTATTATTCTCATTCAGCGGATCAATTTGGTATTAGTTTACTGTGATCTAGAGAAAAATAATAATAAAGAATAACTTTATAAGAGATAGCAGAAATAAGGAGGATATCAAATTCAGGTAAGAAAGGCCTTTCTAAAGAAAATTACTTTCAAACGTTTTAGTGTGGAGAGCAGTTTTGTAACTAGTGCAGCAGGAAGCAGAACAGAAGCTTTTGAAATGGGGCGTTGCACATGAAAGCTGAGCGGAGCACAGAATTTTCTTGTAAATCGAGTATCTTTGTCTCATGGCGTCTGAAACAAGAAGTTCTGTTTTCTTCCATTGCTCAAGTGGAGTTCTGCTGTGGCTTCTCTGTCCTTTACTGTTTGAGAGGTTTTCTTGTCTTAAGATGTATCCGAAGTTGGAATTCAAAAGGACAAATTGAGCCAAATATTACTTTATAGGAGAGCCTCCGTGGTTCCGGCCTCTCACCGCTGGATACCGTGGTTCAAATCCCGGTCACTCCATGTGAGATTTGTGCTGGACAAGGCGGTGGCGGGACAGGTTTTTCTCCGGGTACTCCGGTTTTCCCTGTCATCTTTCATTCCAGCAACACTCTCCATTCTCATTTCATAGCATCTATCAGTCATTAATGAATCACTTTTGGAGTGGCGACCCCATCGTACTAACAGCCTATATCTGCTTCATTCATCACATCTCTGACCCGGTCAATGACTGGAAAACAGGTTGTAGGTTTTCATTTTCATTTTCATTACTTTATAGGAAGAGAAGTTAGGGATTGAAAATATATACCAAGGGAGGATTTCGATAAATTTCGAGATTCTCTGAAACAATTAATTGAGAATCTGTCTCCGGAGCGACTGCTCTAAATTCAGCCATATTTCAACAGGATAGTGCACCATATCACTGCTCTGTGGTGGCACACAGGTGGTTGGAGGAGCACTCCACTGAAGTGTATGGTCGATGAACCTCGCGCCAAGTACACAAGGACAGTTGTAGGTGGCAGTGCAAGTTGCGTGGGTACAAATCCCTCCAGAACGATTCCAACACGTTGTAGAGTCGATGCCTCGCCCTTTTGAGGAGCAACTCGTTATTAATTTCACATTCAGTGTTTCAGTGTCTTCCCATGACTTCTGGCCACTCAGTATAATTCGTCAGTATTACAGTTAACTCTTATCATTAAAGCCCGGATTTTTATGCAGTAACAGGTTAGATTGCAAACTAATTTGGTTACTAGAAAGTGTCGGCCACCCGTTCTTCCACAATGTAGCAAGAGTAACATAAATTATAGGGGTTCTGATTGGCCGTACCCCTAATGGTTTATGCAAACCCCATAGCATAACCGTTGTGAAGGTACACTATACTTGCTACTCGCTTCAGTAAGTTTGCATTCTAACCTATTAATGCACCCAAATCCGGGCTCTACATCTTATAAAAAGTCCAGGTGAATGTTGTTCGAGGTTTATTAAAAATAAATACAAAGCTAGGCTTTTTTTTAACTCTAGGAGATACGTCATTTTCTCGAGCTGAAAGCATCCATAACCATGAAGATATTAGTGACGAGTTTTTTTTGTCTGAAATCAATCTCCACGGCTATAAAACGAAAAGCTGAGGGAAACTTAGACAAGAGGCCATCAAAGCTAATTCACGCTGAAATTGAGAACCACAAAATACGTCAAACGGTCCCCTATATAAAAATAAATAGCGGTACAAATGGTGCTGCTACAAGGGCAGACAAGAAAACAAAAAAAATAAGCTAGATTTTATTGTAAACTAAATCCGCCAACTTGTAACAAACCAATCCCTAATCATATTTTTCAAGACGCATAACAGCGGGAAGTAGTTTCTGGTCAGTCGCTCTATTCGAGTGTTTGGATTTTGGTGAGGCGTGTAGAATTCGCTCAGTTTGTGAGCGCCGGTGATATCGTATGGCAGCTGAATGCAGATTGTAAAGTACTATAACGTGTAGGTAATGTCCCGGTCATTGTGTTACTCATGTATAACAGCTTTCCCCACTCTAACTCTCTACTTGTGTCACTTGACCAGCTCCTGGAACTCGACATGTTTGAATAGGATGGTAAGATTCTCTTCAGTGTGCATATCAAAGCTTTGAACTCCCCAACAGCCGGAAAATTACACCGAGCTGTTTCCAAAGTTGGTCATTCATTGGAACTAGGAAGTTACTTGATTCCGGGGTAGGATACGCATCACAAACAACGATACAGCAATGTATGAATCTGAGGTAATAATAATAATAATAATAATAATAATAATAATAATAATAATAATAATAATAATAATAATAACATACATACATACATTATCATTATAGACTGTTATGCGTTTCAGCGTTCAGTCTGCAAACCTCTGTGAATTTACTAAACGTCGCCACAATCCTCGATTGGCAACTAGTGTTGTGGCCTCATTTAGTTCTATACCTATTACCTTTAAATCATTAGAAACCGAGTCTAACCATCGTCGTCTTGGTCTGCTTCTACTCTCTTACCCTCCATAGCAGAGTCCATTATTCTCCTAGATAACCTATCCTCCTCCATTCGCCTCACATGACCCTACCACCGAAGCCGGTTTATGCGTACAGCTTCGTCCATCGAGTTCATTCCTAAATTAGCCTTTATCTCCTCATTCCGAGTACCCTCCTGCCATTGTTCCCACCTGTTTGTACCAGCAATCATTCCTGCTACTTTCATGTCTGTTACTTCTAACTTATGAATAAGATTCCCTGAGTCCACCCAGCTTTCGCTCCCGTAAAGTAAAGTTGGTCTGAAAACAGACCGATGTAAAGATAGTTTCGTCTGGGAGCTGACTTCCTTCTTACAGAATACTGTTGATCGCAACTGCGAGCTCACTGCATTAGCTTTACGACACCTTGATTCAATCTCAATTACTTTATTACCATCCTGGGAGAACACACAACCTAAATACTTGAAATTATCGACCTGTTCTAGCTTTGTATTACCAATCTGACATTCAGTTCTGTTGAATTTCTTACTTACTGACATCAATTAATAATAATAATAATAATAATAATAATAATAATAATAATAATAATAATAATAATAATAAATACACTGATCTCAGATGCTCTGCGTAGGCTTTTTAATTTAAAAACTGCTTGCGCATTAATTTGGACTTGACGGCAGAGTAGTCTGAGTGATCTGTGACTGAACTTCAATAGATTTTGTCAACTGAACACCAAACTTTTATGCGTTCTTTGACTTAGAATATTGTTTGTTTGTCGACCTAAGGTAATGTGTTTTTACGTGTAATTACATACTACAATACAAATGTTCCAAAATGTATTTTGTTTCTTACAGAATTCCAGTGCAAAAACCAAAGAACAACAATCACATACTTAATTGCGGATTACAAGTTGCTTTACCTCGCACCGACACACATAGGTCTTATGACGACGATGGGACAGGAAAGGGCTAGGAGTGGTAAGAAATGAGCCGTGGCCTTAATTAAGGTACAGCCCCAGCATTTGCCTTGTGTGAAAATGGGAAACCACGGAAAACTATTTTCAGGGCTGCCGAAAGTGGGGTTCGAACCCATTATCTCCCGAATACTAGATACTGGTCGCACTGCAGCTATCGAGCTCGGTGGAGATGAATTCAAATATATTTTGTAGTTCCAGGGGAATGCAACAACTGTTCCACACAAATATAGCTTTTGGAAGTTTATTTCCTGTCCCATACAAAACATCACTTCACATCCATGTCCTATGGTGCTGTTGACAAGATCAGCTCCCCTAAAACTTTCCAAGGAGATCGTGACATTCAACCTTCCCATCTGCCAGCTCCTCATTAAGTAGAGTGTCCTATCCTTTTAGATTGAATATCAAAGAAACGTGTCCTTTTTCCGAGATTACCGTCATTTCTTTCTCCAACTGAGAGTCTCTCTTTCACTGTGTTATAAACAGAAGTTTGTGGTTACAGTCAAGAAAACTAGGTGACTGTCGATATATGCGGCAAACAGTACTCGTTTGTTATCCACGATTCCATACCAAAAAAAATATTTATTTATTGTAGATGATACTTTGATGTTGAGTTCACCTGGTGGCCATTGTGTAAATGATCTGACACCATTGTTAGCCGGTTCGAGTCCCGTTGGTCCAACGAATTTCTATGGCTTTACTGGAAGTTGAAGTCTAGAGTGAGATTTAAAAGGATTCTTAAACTCAGCTTGTAACCGCTTTTGCTTTTTTAACGCTAGGAGAATATGATGAAATTATCATAGAGGCAAGAAAGATAAGCTTATCCCCTTTATTTTGTGCTCACACAATACTAAATGAAGAAATTAAGGACTACAAAAAAAAAGGGGGCCAGCTTACTTTAAATAAGTACAAATATCTGACTTTCAAATTAGAGGAACCAGGGTATGTTGCAGAGGAATCTTTATCTCTTTAATCTCGCCCATTCTGTTATAATTTATATATCTGTAGTGGACTCGTTTGTCTTGATCATGGTGGTGAATATTATAAGGAATTGTAATAGCTGTTTTAAGTTATTAATCGGTAGAGTAATAGTGAGTAGGCCTGTCGTCAATTCCTAAATTACATTTATTTTTTGTTGACTCTTCGCATTTCCAAACCCAGTGAGATAAAGGAGGAAAAGTATGCCATTGACTTTAAATGGAGCCAGGAGCCAGAATATTAGTACTACATATGGTCCGCCTTTGTGATGTAGTGGTTAGCGTGATTAGCTGCCACTCCCGGAGTCCCGGGTTCGATTCCCGGCTCTGCCAAAAATTTGAAAATGTTACGAGTGCTCGAACGGGGTCCACTCAGCCTCGGGAGGTCAACTGAGTAGAGGTGGGATCGATTCCCACCTCAGCCATCCTCGAAGTGGTTTCCAGTGGTTTCCCACTTCTCCTCCAGGCAAATGCCGGGATGGCACCTAACTAAAGGCCATGGCCGCTTCCTTCCCTCTTCCTTGCCTGTCCCTTCCAATTTTCCGATTCCTCCACAAGGATCCTGTTCAGAATAGTATATGAGGCCACCTGGGCGAGGTTCTGATCCTCCTCCACAGTTGTATCCCTTGACCTAAAGTCTCGCGCTCCAGGACACTGCCCTTGAGGCGGTAGAGGTGGGATCCCTCGCTGAGCCCGAGGGAAAACTTACCCTGGAGTGCTAACGGATTAAGAAAGAAAGAAAGAAAGAAAGAAAGAAAGAAAGAAAGAAAGAAAGAAAGAAAGAACAAAGGTAATACATATTACAATATATAGGGCCTACATACTAACAAATATATAATGGTACGTTTTTCAATATTGGTGATACTTTCGTGGTAAAACAGCTTTCTTTTAGTTTACCAAAAATGATTGCGAGTGGAATCTTCTCCTTTTTAATTTTACGCGTTCAATTGTAAACCTCTTCGCTGTGCTCATATGGAGTCAGGGCATGAGATGCTTTCTGTCAGATGGAGAGATAAAACCTTGAGCAGATCCCCTTTGGGCTATTCGACAGGAGTAAGCTATGTGACGGCAACGCATTTCACCCTCTCCAGTTTTACTATCATATACTACGTCATTCATTGCATCTCATTAGCACCTCTGATAAGGTTGGCGTAAGGTTGGTCGTAAAAACTCGCTACGAAGAGTCATCTCACTACATACCCGACCCCGTAGAGAAATGGGACAAGGGTTGGAGATACAATAGCAGGGACGTTCGCAGAGGAGGGAATTGGGTGATAATTCCAACCCACACCCCGAAATTTTGAGGTTTAGAACTTGTGATTAATTGTTCGGCTCCATGGCTAAATGGTCGACGTGCTCGCCTTTGGTCACAGGGGTCCCGGGTTCGATTCCCGGCAGGGTCTGGAATTTTAACCATAATTGGTTAATTTCGCTAGCACGGGGGCTGGGTGTATGTGTGTGTCGTCTTCATCATCATTTCATCCTCATCAAGACGCGCAGGTCACCTAGGGGAATCAAATGAAAAGACCTGCATCTGGCGAGCCGAACTTCTCCTCGGACACTCCCGGCACTAAAAGCCATACGCCATTTCATTCTCTTGTGATTAATTGTGGCAACCATGCAAATTAAGATTTTAGGTATCTTATTGTTTTGCTTTTAAACTGAACTACGTATTTGCCAATAATGTGTTGATGCTTCCATTAAGAAATATAAATAAATATAAGTTTTCCTCTAAAAGCCATCATCCTGAACCGATTGGCTTCAATTCTGCACTTAACATTTCGCGACAGTAATATTTTCCCAGCAATACATGGAGTAGTGAAACTACTGTCCTACTAGTAACCACTGCCAGACCAGAACTCTCTTTTTCATCCCTGAAATATTTAAAAGCTAATTTGCAGAATATGACTGCACAGGAGAGGTTGAATGTTTTAGATCTTTTGTATGTACACAAAGAAGAACGGTAAAGAAATATTATCCATGAGCTGGCCAGAAAATGCCAGGAGACGTCTGCTGTTGTGAACATCAACATGAGTACAAATGTGTTTTCATTAAATAATTGTGTTGTTTTGAAAATTTTAATTTAGTGTTTCTAATGTCACAACATTATTTTATAGACGTTCTCAAATTTTAGTATAAATATCATCTCGAAATCAGTTTATTGTTATGCGTTATAAGATTCTTAAACATACCTTTAACATAAAAAGGAGAACATTCTTAATATAATGGTCTTCAAAGAATACAAGGAGATCTTCCTTACGTTTGCCCCGCCGAGGTTGAATGATGGACCGTAATGACAACAAAGAATTTTCTCAGAAGGATATCTGAAAGATATCTACAGTATTTGTGTGAACGGCAGATAAGTGCCCGGTTGACGTTCAGTGCACTCCTTGACCACCTTCGCTGTATTCTCATCAGGAATTTTAACAAGATAATTCATCATCTCGTGTCGCGTTGCACGTAAGAGGATTGCCGTTTCCCGAGGAACATTTTATGCTGTATGAGAGCACACGATAAGGGAAATTGATGTTAGAGAAGGGAATTCCTTCTAGCAAATACCGTAGTCCCATGGCTGGGCACTTGAAAACTCTGAGTAAAATGTTTGATTAATTCTTCCTCGTAAGTACTAAATAAATTGAACTGAGCTGTGCCATGGTATTACTCAGCATTTATACTCGGAGAACAATGAGATACTGGTATGGGGTGCATTTGAGGAAAACAATAAGAGCTTACTGCCGGTTGAATAGTGATGGACCTAGTACAGAGCCTTGAGGAATAGCTAAGCTCGTTTTGTTTATATAATACAAACAGAAGAACTGTACATCGGAGACTGTTCTTTGTTTTCACATCTGATCCCCGATAACTGAACATGCTGTACACTCAAGTATCCCGATTCCTTTCTCCGGCATACTTCCAAATGGAAGGCGATCACATGACACGTGTCTTCAGTGGTGGGAGTGTGTGAGGTTTCAGAAAGATAATGGACTGAACAGGAAGAGGATGGTGGTGAGAGATGTAGAACTGTGTTTCTCTTGCATCGTCCTGAAAACTTAGCATTTTTGTCTGAAATACTGTTCTTTAACTCTAACAGGACCAATGTTCCTTGTCCGAAACTGGTTGCATTTTTAACTGCATGCCTATCAGTGGTCTCCTGTGGATGTCTGTTTGAAAGTTTCCGAAGCATTATATTTGCATTTATGTGGAGAGTGGTGGTCGTGATTATTGTATTAGGTGGAAGTACAACTGTACAACTATCCTGTATTAACACTACTGGTGGTAGTGGTTATTGTTTTAAGAGGAAGTACAACTAGAATCTTACAAAAAGAGATGGTAACAATGGCAGAAGCTACTCGCATTGAGGAGAAATAAACTTGTTTCCATGAGCCGATCCTCCCAACAATATCAAATCGTTTTATGGAGCCGTAAATCGAACCCGGGGAACGGAAATTAAAGGCTAGTATGCTATTTTTTCGAGCTGTCCATGCAATTGAAGCATTTTCAAAGGCTCTATTCTGCTGATTTCCTGTCCAGACCTTGCAAAATCTCAAGGTACTGTTGCTAGACAAACATCACGTCACACGTTTTGTTATACGACATTACTTCGTATTGACACTGGGTGTTTAAGATCTACTCCAGTGCAGAAGATCTACCCTCTCGCTGGTATTGCGCCACCAGCTATTCGACGCGAGGTGGCAGCTGAGAAAGAGAGCTTATAACAACACTGACCAAGTGTCCCAGCTTTAATTTTTTTCTTTTTGTTAAGAAAGTGCGATTTCACTAGATTAATCATTATAATTTGGACGCAGCATGCTGTGATTTCCACCACCATCTGAAAAATGTAATTTTGGAATGTAAGGTATAAAATTTGCCGTGCTGACGACTAATTATCCTTTGGGATGTTGGGGCTGTTGTCTTGGAAGGAGAAGGATGCTCGTTTCCCGCTCAGTTTTACTATGTAAAGCGGAAGACCAAAGCACTCTGATACTTAGATCTTGAGGTATCTGCGCCACTTAACTTGGTGAGGTCAAAGAGTAATCAGACAGGACGTATTTGCTGATTTCGGCTCAAATATCTTGTGACTGTTTGAAATGAGAGGCAATTGAAAGTGTGTCCGGTAGTGAAGTCGATTTCTGAAATGGAACTATAGGGTGTCTCACATAAACTCACACCGAACACCCGGTGTTTGTACTGTGCGCCACGACAGCTGCAGTGTGGGAGGCGCGCGCATAGTTCTTGACCTTGCAAGCAGCTTGCACGTGTTCGACCTGGCAAGCATCAGTCGCCAGTTTGAATCCCAGCTGTTGAAATGGAGAGACAGTTATCATTGCAGCACCGTATCTTCGTATGTAAAAGTTCTGGTTTCATCTTAATGGTCATGTGAACAGTCACAACTCTGGCTATTGGTGTGCAGAAAATCCTAATGGTGTTTATGAAGTCCCTCATTATGATAGGAAGATTGGTGTTTGGTGTGCTGTTAGTGCAAGACGAATGACTGGGCCAATTTTTTTCGAGACGACTGTAAATGTAGAGAGGTGCCAAGATGACATTTAGACACCGTTCTTCCATCAGTTAATGGAGGAAGAAAAATCAAGTGGGTGGTTTCAACAAGATTCAGCCCCTGCTCATACAAGCTCGGAAGTGTTTGCAGACAGAATGATCAGTGCTGGTCTGTTTTCCCCTCGTTCTCCAGATCTAACAGTGTGTGATTTTTACTTGTGGGGTAAATTGAAAGAAAAATTGTATCCAACAAATCCTCACACACTGGAGGAACTGAAAGAAAATATTACAGGCTCAGAACTCACTCGCATCAGTCAGAATGTGGTTATCAGACACAATGCCTGTACAATGCAGGAAGGACGACACTTCTTGCATCTTTTTTCATATAAGATTGTATACACGCTTAAAGCAGGGCGGCCGAGCGAGGCGTAAGTTCGGCCGAGGGAGCGGCCGTATCGCAGGGTACAAACACTGCGTATTCGGTCTGGATTTATGTGAGAGACTCTTTATGAACAGAATAGAATACCTTTGTTTCCTCCTAGATCTATACAGATTCCTCCCACATAGATTCTTATCCATCTGGAAGGTAAGGTAAGGGTGTGTTCTGCCCGAAGGCAGGTCCGAACCTCCGCGGAGGTGTATCTGAGCCGGAGTTTACGTACGGTAGGGTTGCCAGTTCCTTTTCGCTCCTCCATTCCCTTACCCCCACCAACAGCGCGTGACAATCCATTCACTTCTCAACGACGCCCAATATTGCTTAACTTCGGAGACCTCACGGGATCCGGTGTTTCAACACGGCTACGGCCGTTGGTCATCTGGAAGGAACAAGTTATAAATACTTGTCTATGTCCTACTTCTACTTAGCGTGTGCCTGCATGGGTGTACACCCCTTTCCTCCGTAGCCGATAACCAGAAACCTGGGGGGCGCATACCCCTCTTAAAATCCTCCAGTCTCCTATCATACCAGTAACCCGCCTACTGATAATGTGTAGCTCCTTGGAGCCCCCCTTCTGACCCTCTCCCACTATCGCCCTAGCCTCTCCTCTCCACAAATAACCAGTAGCTGAAGAGGCCATCTTATAATGTGCCTGGCTGGCACTCAAGTTCTCTCTACCTACCTCAACATTACCACTATAACACCCACTGCTCCTTCCATCCTTCCGTTAGGTTAGGTAGCTCTACTGGCTAATATCACCCATGCACACACACCCATATGAGAGATCATGTATACCCATATCAAGTTGAGCGTAGATGGGAGAGGCCCGTGATCAGCATGTTGACCGGATCCGCTCCCTCTCGTATCAGCCAGCTCCTCACTTCAGGCTGGATTGGGGTAGAGCAAGCCGTGTGAGTCATGTGTCTGACAAACTTCACCTCATAGGATATTGATTGAAAATGTGTTACGTCTCCTTTTCAGAGAAATGTCATGCAGACTCAGCTGCCGAGAGGTAAATAGACGCATCATTGTTCTCGACAAGAGCTCTGCGATTTAACATTCATTGATCAGCTGCACTTCATTACCTTCTTTTGTCCACACAGTCTCTGCTTTATTAGCTGACCACTTCCAGCACTCGAGATAGGAGAACGGTTCTCTTTCTGTGCTTCAAACCTGCAAGATGTAATAGGGCGGAAAGACTATCTGTCGTACGACACACTCGGCGTTCATATGACAACACACACACGGTGCCAGGGGCTATATTACTATTATCATCATGATTATGCATACATACATTATCATTATAGACCGTTATGCCTTTCAGCGTTCAGTCTGCAACCCTCTGTGAATTTACTATACGTCACCACAATCATCTGTTTGCAACTAGTGCTTTGGCCTCATTTAGTACTATACCTTGGACACCAGGCAATGGTATGTTGATAAACGGGGTTAAAAGTCAGGTTGTGAGTTTCACAAATAGAAAAAGTCCTCTCAGTTTTAATTACTGCGTTGATGGGGTGAAATTTCCTTTTGGGGATCATTGTAACTATCTGGGTGTTAATATAAGGAAAGATCTCCATTGGGGTAATCACATAAATGGGATTGTAAATAAAGGGTACAGATATCTGCACATGGTTATGAGCGTGCTTAGGGGTTGTAGTAAGGATGTAAAGGAGAGGGCATATAATTCTCTGGTAAGACCCCAACTAGAGTATGGTTCCAGCTTATGGAACCCTCACCAGGATTACCTGATTCAAAAATTGGAAAAAAATCCAAAGAAAAGCAGCTCGATTTGTTCTGGGCGATTTCCGACAAAAGAGTAGCGTTACAAAAATGTTGCGAAGTTTGGGTTGGGAAGAATTGAGAGAAAGAAGAAGAGCTGCTCAACTAAGTGGTATGTTCCGAGCTGTCAGCGGAGAGATGGCGTAGATTGACATTAGTAGACGAATAAGTTTGTGTGGCGTTTATAAAAGTAGGAAAGATCACAATATGAAGATAAAGTTGGAATTCAAGAGGACAAATTGGGGCAAATATTCATTTATAGGAAGGGGAGTTAGGGATTGGAATAACTTACCAAGGGAGACGTTCAATAAATTTCCAATTTCTTTGAAATCATTTCGGAAAAGGCTAGGAAAACAACAGGTAGGGAATCTGCCACCTGGGCGACTGCCCTAAATGCAGAGCAGTATTGATTGATTGATTGATTGATTGGTTGATTGATTTAAATCGTCAGAAACTGAGTCTCCTTCTACCTTGGTCCTACTGTCTAGTCCCGATGGTAGTCTGAGATCTTCAAGGGATTTGAAGGAGGACACCGTTGAAATTATGCCGTTTTCAATCTCTAGCGGAGATTTTTGCTATTAATATTATTATTTGATAACCTCGGAGCTTGAAAAGGTGTTTCTTAAACTTTGAGGTTTATGTTTCTAAGAATATCAAGACCGGGCGAGTTGGCCGTGCGGTTCGAGGCGCACACCTGTGAGCTCGCATCCGGGAGATAATGGGTTCGAATCCCACTGTCGGCAGCCCTGAAGATGGTTTTTTGTGGTTTCCCATTTTCACACCAGGCAAATGCTGGGGGCTGTACCTTAATTAAGGCCACGGCCGCTTCCTTCCAATTCCTAGGCCTTTCCTATCCCATCGTCGTCCCAAGACCTATTTGTGTCGGTGCGATGTAAAGCAAAAAAAAAGAATATCGAGTTCAGGAACATTATTATTATTATTATTATTATTATTATTATTATTATTATTATTATTATTATTATTATTATTATTATTATTTGGTGAGTTTAAATACACCGCCAGTGTTCGCACGGTGTGTGCCCAGAAGCGAGCTGTTCTGTGACTTGAGCAAGACCTTGAATTGTGGCTCACCGATGTCCAGGAGGTGATCCGCTATGACGCGTGTTATTTATTAACGTATTAACCCGATAATTGAATAGAGATGATGAACGGCGCGTGTAATTTACATCCACATAATTTAATGACACTGCGACAGGCAATTATTGATAATTATTCATCACGGAGTTTCGATTTGCGGTGATTGGTTCGCTCACAGGTCATTCGACAGGTGCGCGTACATCTCGTCTCCACGTCCGTGAGTAGGAACATAGCTTTTCCGCCGTCAGGGTACGGGATGGAAATTTTCTTATGGGAATTTCAGGGACACAGATGAGTAGAAGGGTATAGTTTTCACCCTGTGCCTCTCATGTACTCACTCTCAACAAAAAATAACTAGCAGGGGGAAAGGTGATACTCCCACTTGGCGCGTTACAGGTGGCGGGTAGGTGGGTCCTAACCGGCTTGCCGGCGGACTTGAGGGAAATAAAATAGCTCTCGCGGACCAAACACAAAACCCCTTGTGGGTGGGAGACGCAGGCGAAGAATACACCCACGGTATCCCCTGCCTGTAGTAAGAGGTGACTTAAAAGGGGTGACCAAGGGATGATGGAATTAGAACCATGACACTACTTGTACTTAGTAACACCACTTGCGCGTATTACCACTATGTTAGGTACACGATAGGTTTGTGATAAGTAGCGACAGTCGGGGTGAGTTTTACATTACCTGTGAGTAGCACCACAATGTGTGGAATACCGCGAGTCTACGGTACTTTTGATTAGTACCGCAACATGACAAATACCATGGATCTACTTTCCTAGCGATAAGTACCATTATGAGGGACAGATGACTTGGATTTTTGACCCATTTAGACTACAAGCATCATCAATTCAGTACTGTGGTTTAGAAGCAGTCCCATGGTCAGTAATACTATTGTTTAACACTGGTTTCTGGAAATGTGGGGCATTACGAGAAGGATCCACTGATTGTTTTAAATTCATATCCATCCATTCATTCATTGAATAATGAATTAAAACTCACCAATGAATAATTGAATAGAGCACACAATTTGTGTATATAAAGCAATTACATGTCATTTAAACATAAGTCTATTATAGGCCTCTTTCTCTTAGAGCATTCCACAACATGGTAACGGGTACAAGTCAAATTACACAGTGCACGCACACAACTATCGTCCGGTTGATGAAAGATCCTAGTTTTGCAGAGTTTATAGTGGTATCCATGTATTGCCATAGAGTTGGTAAAATGTCGGAGATCCTGGTTTGTATTGGTCCATGTTCTATTCGTCATTGCTTCAGTCGAATAGAATTCAGGACAAATATCATTCCTTTTGGCCACTCTTTCATCCAAGAGTTTCTTCCATTGGACTGTATAAGGTAGAGCAAGCTTGAATCTCAAATCTTCAATTAAAAAAGGCTCCTTAGCGAGTTCATAAACCAGTCTTGATCTAGTAAATCTGGACACACAGAGAGTTGTCTTTAAGAATCGGGCTTTGACTTTTTCTAGAGTACGTTTTGAATTCTAATCAGTGGAGGAGTTTGGACTTCAAAATTGTCATTGCATTTTTTCTTATTTCGTACTATTAGACGCCGATGACCTAGATGTTAGGTCCCTTTAAACAACAACAATCATCATCATCATCATCATCATCATCATCATCATCAAAGCATGTGAGTGTTCGTGTTGAGCGATTGGAACCCGGGACATTTAGAGGAGCTGGGTCATTAGAAATGCTTGCACCGAGCCGCTGCTATTGTTTCCACATGAAATCTCTTGAAGTATCCAAGAAGTATAGATTGTTGGTTTGAGGGGGGTCCACATATCTGCAAACAAAATGTGCATTTGCACAAAAATATGATGTCTAGTCATAACATACAATGTTCTGAGCTTATTCACAATAACTGATTTCACATTGTCGTTAATTATGTCTCTTCTGCTGCTACTCATCACCGTTAAATGGCAACTTCTAAAACTCAACTGCGGATGAGCACAAGCTAATGACAGAACTTCATTATGTAACTTCTGCATTCCACGAGTTAAATTGGCTTAAACTAAACCAGTGTCGTAGCTATCATTCGTTGCTTCTACTCCACACAATAATATACAAGCAGACATCCTCTAACAGAAGAGCATATGGGAGAACAAGATAAATCTACAACAAAATGTATGTCTCTCCACGTTAAAATTGCAATACTGTAATCAAACCTGAGGCTTTGCATGCAGGGGAAATTCTAACGCTTATTAAAAAGAACGAGCTCGAAAATATCCTAAAAGAAGAGCGAAAAATTTGAGGAAAGTTTTTGGACAAAGACAAACGGAAGAAGGGTACCGCCTCCAATCCAGGAAATTCACAGAGAAAATATCTAATATTGTGGCAGATCTCAGGAAAAGAAGGTTAAACTTTAACGGACATGTTAACAGGCTTCTAGAAATCAGAATAACCCACAAAATTCTTGAGAGAGTTTATAAATTGAAGAATTTCCCTTGGACACAACAAACTAAACCGGACACAAAGAACACACAAATTCAACCTCAAGACATTTTGAATCGAAATATATATAGTAAGAACATTGACAAGTGGAAAGTTATTCCAGAGAATGAAGTACCAAAAAGAGCAGGTTCCAAGTGGACGGAAGAAAGGAAGAGGATCTTTAGCGAACAGATGAAAGGATCCCGGTTCCTCCGCAAACGAAATCATAAACAAACTTTCGTGTGTTCCGAAAGGGGCCATTAACGAATAACAATAAAAATAATAATAATAAATATGTAAAAATATCTACACTGCCTACAAACAGAGAAGTGAACAGATGTGATGACCTCTCCTGCAGCACCGGTGATATAAGATTCATAGTGCCGAGCGCTCATTAAAGGCCAGACCTCTCTTAAATCTTGGTAATTAACTCGGGGAGGTGCGATGGCCCCTTTTTATTATTGAATTACCAACTAGAGAGCCTGTGCCCACGGTTTAATTAACATTGATTGCTTCCATTTGTTAGACTCCGCTCGTAGCTTAAGGGACTAAATGCTCATATTCCCACTGAGTGACCAAGATAACCGGACGGAAAATTCTGGTTTTGTCAATTATCCCAGTTATTACAGACACGTACAGAATCCTGCTCTTGCTCATTACCCAGGTCGATTATAACACGAGGCACGGTTCTGCTCTCATTGTGGTCAGCAGCTGTTGGATTATGTTATTGTTTTTACGACCCACCAAGTACGTTTTTAGGGTTCCTGGAGACGCTGAGGTGCCGGAATTTTGTCTCGCAGGATTTCTGTTCCATGCCAGTAAATCTCTCATAATGTCAAACATTTTTCCTCTTTTCTCGCTGTTTTTGTTTCTATAGAGGCAGCGATCCAGATAGGAGTAAGGCAAGACTGCAGACATAGAATAGGCGATGAAGGAAATCAAAAATTAATTTGGAAAGGGAATCGAAATCCAAGGAGAGGAAATAATAAACCCTGAGATCATTTTTAAAGAAGCTTTGCATGGTGTTGAACTGTGTGTGAAAGTAAATGGTGTTTTGATAAATAATATTAGATATGCAGATGACACTCTGATTCTGTGCAACACTATAGAAGGCCTTCAAGAACTCCTGAACAAAATCCATGTCAAAGCTTTACAGTATGGTCTCAATATAAATGTATCAAAAACTAAGTTAATGGTATTTAGCAGAAATAGTAATGCAAATGTCACCTTGTCATTAAACAACCGTAAAATAGAACAAGTCCACCAGTTCAAGTACCTCGGCAGCATAATAACAGAGAGTATGGATCCAGATAAGGAAATCAGATGCAGAATTGAAAACGCTAGAGCTGCATTTCGCAGGATGAACTCTTTGTTGTGCAATAATCATCTAAATCTGAAGCTCAGACAGAGATTAATGAAGTGCTACATCTGGTCAGTACTGTTATATGGAACAGAAACATGGACCTTAAAAGCCACAAGTATCAAACGACTTGCCGCCTTTGAAATGTGGTTGCACAGAAGAATGCTTAGAATACCCTGGACAGATATGATAACAAACGATGAAGTCCTAAGGAGAGGAGAACTAATAACTACTATAAAAGTTCTAAGGCCCCATATTAAGAGGAAACAAATATGGCGTCATAAAACTCATTCTCCAAGGTAAAATAGAGGGCAAACGGCGAGTTGGCAGACCAGAGATAACATGGTTACACAACAACGAGCAGTGGACCGGTACTGAGATAACTGAGAGACTCTTCCGACTAGCAGAAGACAGACAAACTTTCTCCAGAGTAATCGCCGACGTCTGGGCAAACGGATATGGCACTTGCAGATGAAGAAGAAGTGATTTTCCGATGATATTGTTATTTTATCTGACTGCAATAGATGTAGAGAAATTGCTGAATGGTATGGACAGAGTCTTGGGGAAGGAATACAATTTTAAAATAAATAAGTCCTAAACAAAAGTAATGGAGTGCAGTAGGACAAAGTCAGGTGATGCTGGAAATGAAGTCTTAAAGGACGTAGATGAAGTTGTTACTTGGGTAGTGAAATAACTAACGATGGCAGAATTGAGGAGGACAACACAAGCAAGAAAGAGCTTTCTTAATTATAATAGAAATGTTCACCTCGAATATTGATATAGAGTGTCGCTGTACGGAATTGAAACATGGATTATAACTAGCTCAGAAAGAAAGAGAATAGAAGCTTTTGAAATGTGGTGTTACAGAAGAATGCTGAAGGTGAGATGGATACATCGAATCACGAATTAAGAGATACTGAATCGAGTTGGTGAGAGGAGATCGATTTGGCTAAATTTGACCAGAAGAATAGATGGAATGATAGGACGCATTTTAAGACATCCAGGACTTGTAAAGCTGGTTTTTGTGGGAAGTGTAGGTGGTAAGAACAGTAGATGTAGACCCAGGTACAAATATGACAAGCAGATTATTTATTTATTTATTTACCTATTTATTTATCTGAAAGTACACAGGTTTTACACCCAATTAAGTACCTTCTTGACATTCAGTAACAGTCTGTATCTATGAAGTTAAAGTTTAACAAAAACAAAGTTAAAAATGAACAAAAAAAAAATAGAACAAAATTAACATTATATATGATACCATTTACAGTTGATAATAAATGACAAATTCACTAAGAAATCACACGGTAATACAAAGCAAAAGACAATGCAAAAACAAAGAAACTTAAAACATGAATGAGTACACTGGGAAATATGGTGAGTACCAGAAAGAAGGAATTATCAAAAATTTACAAATTGTGAAGGCAGGCTTCTAGTTTCTTACTGAATTCTTTATCCGATTTGGTGAATATATCGACTTCTTTTGTTACAGTGTTATAAAGCGTTGTCATTTTTACGAAAGGTGAATTTGACTGATGCAATGTTCTTGACGTTTGAACGTGAAATAATTGGTGCTGACGCGATCTTGTCTGCGGAACATGGAATGAAATGCGTTTTAACAGGTCCAAGGAATCAAATCGTCCTGTTACAATTTTTCTTAGTATATGTATAGAAATTAGAGCAGATGTATGATATGGTAGGTATGTAGGAATGAAAAGGTTAGCATAGGATTGGGTGTTATGGAGAGCTGCATCAAACCAGTCTGTGGAGTGATGATTGACACATCAGTTTGCAAACCACCATCGCAAGGGGAACGTTCAAAATAATATTACTAATACACAACAGTAAGGGGTTGTTGTGTTTCGGACTATTGTAATAATGATGAAGGAGTAGGCTAATGATGTCTGAGAAAAGCTTTGATCCATTCAGATTTCTGTCAAAAATAAGAAAACAGTGTGGTACCTTCCGCTCACAAGACCTGCGAGTTCCAAGATCTCTGGTTCAAACCTGATTATCTCGGCACGTCAGTAGCCTTAATAAAGAATACTGCAAACAATTCGAAGCGCCAGCAAGTTAAAACAGGGACATGAAAAACCTAACTTAATGGTACAATACTCGTATGCTTCTACAGAGAATATTGGGTCGATAACGGCGCCCTCTAGGACATCAGATGGCGCTAATTGTAATTCTTTGGGGTGTCCAAAACCATTCTCAGATACTTTTGCTGTTATCTTAGATTTCCAACACTCGGATAATGTCATTATGTCCGGTAAATCTCGCTTCCGTATTCACCATAGAATTTATTATCTCGGTTTATCAAAACTATGTTTTCGTTTCAATCTGAGTTTGAACCGCAAATTTTTCATACTGACGCACTGAAAACAAATGACTACGTGCTTCCGCCACTATCGAAATATAAACAAATGTTTGAATCCATTCGGGATTTGCAAATAATTTGCATAACTTATGTCCGCTATGAGCAGAAACAAAGACAGAAGCCTAATGTGATTTTCTAAGAGAGGGAATTGTTATTGAAATTAGTGGCAGAGAGGATTAACAACACAGAGAATAAGAAAACCAATTACAGCCTAAACTTTATGTGTTCTTTTTAACAATTTGCTTTACGTCGCACCGACACAGTTAGGTCTTATGTCGACGATGGGACAGGGAAGGGCCAGGAGTGGGAAGAAAGCGGCCGCGGCCTTAATTAAGGTACAGCCCCAGCATTTTCCTAGTGTGAAAATGAGAAACGACGGAAAACCATCTTCAGGGCTGCCCACTGTGGGGTTCGAACCCACTATCTCCCGAATACAGGATACTGACCGCACTTAAGGGACTGCAGCTATCGAGCTCGGTCTTTGTGTATTTCACTAAAACATAAGGCAGTGTTCTTTAATTCTTCATTAAAGTAGCGTACAAGATACAAGTTCTAATCGAGAATTCATTCAGGCCTACCTATGTGTTGGGATCATGGATAACACTGACTGCTGTCCTCCCTCTGTGGGCGGGGAAGGCACACCTGCATGTCGTAAGAGGCGACTAAAAGGGGCCCCAGGGGCTCCGAACTTTGGAACGTGTGTTGGCGACTACGGGGCCCTTACCTGAGTCCTGGCATTGCTTCCACTTACTTGTGCCAGGCTCCTCACTTTCATCTATCTTATCCGACCTCTCTTGGTCAACTCTTGTTCTTTTCCGACCCCGACGCTATTAGGTTGCGAGGCCTAGGGAGTCTTCTTGCCCCTCGTGGCCCTTGTCTTTCTTTAGCCGATACCTTCATTTTTCGAAGTGTCGGATCTGTTCCATTTTTCTCTTTGATTAGTGTTACATAGAGGATGGTTGCCTAGTTGTACTTCCTCTTAAAACAATAACCACCACCACCACCATGACTATTGTTGAAGGTTTAGATAAACTGAAATGTGTCTGAAAATCAGTGTCGTCATAGTCCTCGAAATAAGTCGCACGTTCTTTTATCCACGTAGGACATTTATTAATTTCATAATCTTGATCATATTACTCGGTGCTGTGATTTTTTCTTTTAATTAAATATTCCAGCCGTCTACGAGCTGCCATCTTGAAAGACAATTATCTTAAATAATCTCCGGTAAAATTTTAAACCGAGATAATGTTGTTGGTGAATACATGCCTTAGTGACTGCATCGCATTAGGAAGGATTAGGCCTCCGAAATAGACACCAACAGGCACTAAAACCAAACGTAAATTTATCGGTGAAATCTTAAAACCTTCGATGTCAATCAATCAATCAATCAATCAATCAATCAATCAATCAATCAATCAATCAATCAATCAATCAATCAATCAATCAATCAATCAATCAATCAATCAATCAATCAATCAATCAATCAATCAATCAATCAATCAATCAATCAATCAATCAATCAATCAATCAATCAATCAATCAATCAACCAATCAATCAATCAATCAATCAATCAATCAATCAATCAATCAATCAATCAATCAATCAATCAATCAATCAATCAATCAATCAATCAATCAATCAATCAATCAATCAATCACTTTAGACAGGCGAAAATCAGAAATAACTTACATTGCTTAATATTTGTATCAGCCCAGAAACAAATCGAACTCCCACATGTTTATACAAACCTTTCTACATGAGTGTCGTGTGTGTGGCGTCAGAAGGCCTGCCGTTCTACATTATTACTCCGGGGTGTTGTTATAGTTATTACCACTGTAGTTAGTACAAATCATGTTGCAGCAATGCTAAGAGTCATGCAGGCTGCCCCTGTACACTGGTGGAAGCACATATATTCCCTCTGGTCGAGAACCGAGCCATATTTCTTGTTAATGCATAAAACTCTTAAACTAGTCCCCATCCTCTCCACTTCTAGTATTTTGCAAGCTCTCAGAGAAGCATTTACAGAACTTCAGATAAAGAATAGGAGCAAGAAAAAAAGAATATGAAGATGGAATTATTGAAAAAGCTCCCTCTCTTCTCCTTTCTTGGAGACCACTTCTTCTCCAGAACTTCGCTAGCAGCGTCTCTTAGCTCGACAGAAATAGGTTTTAAAAACTTCCGAGTGAGATCGAGTTATGTTGTTCGTAGCCGATACATAACTTTGTGCAGACCAATAATAATAATAATAATAATAATAATAATAATAATAATAATAATAATAATAATAATAATAATAATAATAGTAATTTTACAATTTGCTTTACATCGCACCGACACAGATAGGTCTTATGGCGACGATGGGATAGGAAAGGGCTAGGAGTGGGAAGGAAGCGACCGTGGCCTTAATTAAGGTACAGTCCCAGCATTTGCATTATCTTCGGGAAGCAAGCTCACAGGTACGCGCCCCTAACCGCATAGCCAACTCTCTCTGTAATAATAATAATAATAATAATAATAATAATAATAATAATAATAATAATAATAATAATAATAATATTAATAATAATAATAATCTCTCATCCATGTCCAATGCTGGAAACATAAATTAAATGGACTAGCGAGGAAAACATGCCAGACTTTCACACAACTGCAACTGATAGTTCGCTGACTTTTCTCTGTGTCGGAAAAAGGACATATAACGTTATTATTATTATTACTAACACCTTGTTTTCTTGACATGGCATAACTCCAAAAGCCTATATCATGTACGGGCTGTGCAAGCATCAATGTTAACATTATTATTTCTTGTGTGTGCAGCCTGTTCAGTGTTCGTTGCAGCTGCACGAGAGAAAGGCAGTTGGTATTTTAATTTTTTTGCTACTGTTCTAACGTCATACTAACACATGGAAGGTTTTCGACGGAAGGACGGGAAAGTTCTAAGATTGGAAAGTTAGCGCCCAAGTGTTCCCCTTCGTGCTATTCGACAACAAGTATAGAAAAATCTATTTTTCAATTTTTTATGCCAAATACCTCTTTATCGTATGATAACACAGATATTTCCCAGCCTATCATCACTGAGGTTGGAATACTGTTCAGTGGTTGTGTCGTTCAGGATGATTTACTATCGAAATGACAAAGGAAATATGAATCACGATCACTCGTACAATGACGGGGAAAAGATGGAGTTGGTACACTCAGCTATTGGCGTGAATAAAAGAAAACCTCTTCTGTTGTAATCTCCAACTACTTCCCCTTGGAGCTCGTAGCGCGCCATCTCTCAATGTTTGGTGTTTACACGTTAAAATTAATTAAAACTCAGCCAAACATCATCCGGTATCAAATATTAACATTGACAAATGACGTTAAATAAATATGTCTGCACAGGGTAGCTGAAGTCAGGCCGTTATTATTATTATCAGTATACAAGGACAAGACCAGTGGCCGAGAGGCATTAACGATAAACGCAACAAACATTACTTTGAGGTGATTTCGAGATTTCTTAACGAATCATATGATTCTGGTTAAGAAATTAGTGATTTTGTTTTCGCGAATTACAGCGAATTTTAAGCGAAAATGCTGCGAAGTTCGTGGGAAATAACGATGTTGAAATTATATTCCAGTATCACGTGTGTGTGTGTGAAGGGAAAATTTCGTTATTATTTTGATTTTATGAATTACACTTTCTGAACAGACTGTACATTTTTCTAGTCGACATATAAGTTATATGCAATTTGGTGTCACTACAATAATACTCAGTGTATTAGCATTACGTAGATATATAAAACTACGAAGATTTATTTGATATCTTGCGGATAATTTTTATTTTATTTAGACAAGTAGAAGTTGCCAACTATGGCTGCCAACACAGGATTTAACATTGCCAGTCCTAGCGTTAATTGTGTTTAACAAGTTTTGGTGGATGGAATTCAGAAAAGCAGCATTTTAGTTTGACAGTTTTGTAGCGTTCCACCTCGGGTGCTTCGATGGATTTAAGTCAGAACTTACTAGGGGTGATATCTTGATGTGGATGGTGTTACTTTTCTTGGCCGGAGGAGGGGGTGTCTGTTTCGCCCTGTGTCTTGGGGTATTGGTGTTGAAGGGAGGATGCGAGGGTCAGAAACGAATTGACGAATTGAACAGAGTTTTTCACTTTTTATTTTAAGCAAGTCTTCATTCCTCCCCTGAAGGGGGGAGGCGGGCCACCTAGAAGATAACGCCTTCTCTTTGGCCAGCAGATTCAGGCGGGTTAAAGCTGAAGTGAGGGATTTTGGGAGTTGGGTAAGCGATGTGTTGAAATAAGGAGATGGGAGGGTTTAGGCCTATTGGGTAATCGTATATATTCTGTTTTTCTTTTTAATTTTCTTCTGTAATTTTTAATTTCGAAAATTATTATTCATAGTACATAGTTTCCGATATTTACAATTTAAGTTTTATCACGATGTTGTACACAATACATATTTGGTTTTAAGTGTTTATTTCCATACAAGGTTTCCCATAACAATTGTTCTTGTAGATCTTTTGTGTGTGTGTGTGTGTGTGTGTGTGTGTGTGTGTGTGTGTGTGAGAGAGAGAGAGAGAGAGATGGGACGAACATATGATTTTTAAGGCGTTCCGTCACAGATCGGAGTTAAGCATCATCTTAGGGTTCGGGGAGGGACCGGGAAAGATGTAGAGGAGAAGGGGAAATTATTATACAAGTCGGAGGTATGAAAACGGAATGGGGGACGGAGGGCATGGCGTACAGTGGAGCGGAGAGAGTGGTAGAGGTTGGGGTTGGAATGTCAGCTGAGCTGATATCCCAGAGCGAGCACGGTACAACCTGAGGGATCTGTAATGTACAATTAATAATAATAATAATAATAATAATAATAATAATAATAATAATAATAATAATAATAATAATAATAATAATAACGTCCGCTTCTGTGGTGTAGTGGATAGTGTGATTGAATGCCACCCCCGGAGGCCCGGGTTCGATTCCAGGCTCTGCCACGAAATTTTAAAAGTGGTACACGGGCTGGAACGGGCTCTTCTCAGCTTTGGGAGGTCAACTGAGTAGCGGGTAGTTCGATTCCCTCCTCTGACATCCTAGAAGTGACTTTTCGTGGTTTCTCCACTTCTACAGGCAAATGCCGGGATGGTACCTAACTTAAGGCCACGGCCGCCCCTTACCTCTTCTTTGTATATCCCTTTCAATCTCCCCCCCCCCACAAGGCTCCTATTCAGCATAGCAGACGAGCCCGCCTGGGTGAGGTACTGGTCCTTCTCCCCAGTTTCATCCCAGACCCAAAGTCTCACGCTCCAGGACACTGCCCTGAGGCGGTAGAGGTGGCATCCCTGAGTTCGAGGGAAAGTCCAGTCATGGAGGGTAAACAGATTAAGAAAGTAATAATAATAATAATAATAATAATAATAATAATAATAATAATAATAATAATGTTAATGCTTTATGGCCCCAACTTCCATATGAATAATGATCGACTCACAAAGAAAATCTGGAATTCTCTAAAACCAAAGGCATCTAAGTTGAGATGGTTTAAAGAGCGTGAAAAAGATCTGAGGGAGGAGGGCATTACGGAGGTTAAAATCAACGACAGGGTTCGTTTCAGAAGGTTGATAAAAAATCTCTCAGGGTCTAATGGTGGAGACAGAACCCAGAAGACGGGGAGGCCCTTTACCCGAGGAGCGGAAGAAAGCGCCTAGGACCTAGTGAAGGTTTTCATTCCCTTCCCCGGAGGGGAGGAGCGATCCACCTAGAAGGTAACGCCTTCTCTCTGGCCAGGAGATTTGGTGGGTTTGGAGGATTGATGGAGTTGGAAGTGGGAGCGCTGATCGAAGGGCTTAAGGGATACTGTCAGGGTGTCAAACGAACAAGACAAATACACTGAAAATGAGATTGGTTGTTAACACGCAGTCCTTAGAGGCTCAATTAAAAAAGAAACTAATAATAATAATGCACAGCAATGTGGGTGTGTTGGTAGAAGTGAAGCCTCTCCCTGATTGCGATAGACTGGGACGTGTTATACCGGCGCGAGTCCGGACTATTTCTTAATGGAGAGAGCTAAGACGCTCTGATGGAATACAAAGACCGCCATTTAGTAATGATAGATGAGTTACATCTGAATATTGAAGTGAATACCTGTTGTAAATCTGGATGCCGCGGAGACAGTGAGATATTAAAACGTCCACCAATATGGTCACTTTCCGGGCCATTAGGCTGCTTTAGAATATACCGAGATATGAAAAATGCACTAAAATAACTATGAGATGAAATTACAAAATTATAAAAAAGTATAAAAAAGAGTTCTGAAATGGACAACGTCGAGGTATGTGCTGAATCTATTCAAGTAGAATTTCAGGGAACAAGAGAAGAGGAACAGACTGAAGCAGTGAAGGCACACGATTCAGTCTCCAAGCCTCTGTAAATGTACTAAACGCTGCCAGAATGGAGCTCGTTCTGTGGCTTCCTTTAGTTATATACCTCTTATCTTTAATCCATTAGAAATTGAGTCTAACCTTCGTCGTCTTGGTCTCCCTCTGCTTCTCTCACCCTCTATAACAGAGTCCATTATTCTCCTAGGTAATCTATCCCTCTCGCCTCACATGACCCCACCATTGACGCCTGTTTATGCGTACAGCCTTTATCTCCTTATTCCGAGTACCCTCCTGTCATTGTTCTCCCTTGTTTGTTCCAGCGAACATTATCGCTACTTTCATATCTGTTACTTCTAACTTATGAATAATATATCCGAAGTCCACCCAGCTTTCGCTCCCGTACAGCAAAGTGCGTCTGAAAATAGACCGGTGTAAAGATAGTTTAGTCCGGGAGCTGATTTCCTTCTTACAGAATACTGTTGATCGGAAGTAGAAGCTAACTTTATTAGCTTTGCTGCACTTTGATACAATCTAACTTACTATATTACCATCCTGGGAGAACACACCCCTTAAATGCTTGAAATGATCTACCTGTTCTAGCTTTGTATCCCCAACCTATGATTCAGTTCTCTTGGGTTTCTTACCTGCTGACATCATTTTAGTCTTGAAAAAGCTAATTTTCATTCCATACTCATTGCACCCATTTTCAAGTACCAGGCTTTCGGCACAATGTGCCATTAAGACCAAATTGATAGCAGAGGCAAACTGCTTACTACATTTCCACCTAAGTGAATTCATCCCTGGCACTTTACACCTTTTGAGTCGATGATCCATGTATACTAGGTATAAACAAAAAAGGCGAAAGATTACAGCCTTGTCGAACCCCTGTAAGTAGTTTGAACCAAAGACTCATTCTACCATCAATTCTCACTGCAATAAAAATGCCTTTGATTGCTTTCAATAATCTACTTTAATCCCTTAATCCTCCAGCCTTTTCCCTCGGTACTCCATCAAATAACTTCCCTAGACCTACGAAACTGTCTGTTTATCTCATACCCTTTTTTGGGTTACCTGGCGTGTACTGAAAATCTGATCTGACATGTCCCTCTGTGGTCTGAAACCACACTGATTTTCACCGAACTTACTCTCGACCACTGATCGCATCCTTCCTTCCAAGATGCCAGTGAAATCCTTGCCTGGTATACTGATCAATGAAATACCTTCGTGTTCCCTTGCTAACATTCTGTGCTAATCTCATTCCTCTGTGAATCCATTGCATTGTTACCTTCTCGACATATTTCATCATTTCAGGTCTAATTTCATCTATTCCTGCTGTTTTATGACAGTGGAGTTTATTTACCATTCTTCCCACTTCCTCAGGCGTAATTTCACCAACATCATTGGCTTCCTTCGCATGAGCTCGGTTGTTCGCACTATCATTTTACAATGAGAAGATTTTCAAATTATTCCTTCCACCTGTCAGTGATTGCTTGGGTTCTACTATGAGTTCAGCAGATTTACACACAAAATATCCCTTTATTTAATTTCCTCCCTTTGTAAGTTTGTTCATTACTATCCAGAGAGGCTTTCGCTTGACGTAGGCTTTCCAGGTTATTTCCTAAATCGTCCCACGATTTCTTCTTGGATTCAACAACAACTTTTTCGATCTGTTTGTTTCATCTACGTCTGCATCTGTCTTTGTTTCTGATACAACTTCCTTTTACGGTGCTCTTATCGTACTCACACACGGGATGCTGTCACCTGTGTACACAGTACAGACACACTAATAAACTGCCATCTTGAACTGACTCGAAGAAGAAGAAGACTGCCCCATTAGCATGTCAACCAATTACCAACACAACAAAATCACAACATGAATTCACTTGACTAACGGCTTTCACTAGCAAGTCAACTAACAACTCTCCACCGGCTCCCAAGACTGCCTCTTTATATTCATTGCCTGGCCAGGCTTCTAGAAAACTATGACCCAACATCTTTTTCTCGAATCTTCTCAAGTATCCAATAACCCAGGTATCGTCAATCGAGAGCGAAATGCCTTCGGAGCCAGTTTGCTCCCCGTTCTCGAGGAACGAGAGCAGCTCAGCGAGCAAGTAGGGGAAGAAGTAGAGGAAGTGCGTGACGTAGTACGTACTGCAGGCCAGTGGCGCAAAGATATAACACATTTTTCTGGACAGGTTAGATTGCGACACGATACGCGTGTACTCATGAGAAGCGACACTAGTGTGCTTCCGTCTTTATCCTCACACGACACGACGTTCAACTCTAGTCGTTTAATGTTGCATTTACTATGGAAGAGATTTCAGCACAGCGTAGGCCATCGACGCCAACAAGTTTCAAACCTTCTTGGGAAGAAGAGTATTTAATAGTTCAAGAAAATGTGTAATATGTAATAAGATATTGAATCGTATAAAACAAATTAGAAAGAGGTTCTAATGTCAGTGTGAGAATAGGTTTCACGATATTCAGGCATTAGAAAAGGATCTGCAGATGTTCGCTACGCCCTTCTTAGTGGATGTGCAAACTGTTAGACCAGAATTGCAGCTAGAACTGATTGACTTACAGTGCAATACTCAAATGAAAGATGGGTATGCAAACACAAACAGTTTGACTGAATTTTATGCTCGTTTTCCACCGGAGAGATTTCATAGATTGTACACATTTAATGCTCATACTGTAAGTATATTCGGATCAACTTATTTATGTGAATATAAGTTTTCATTAATGAAGATTTGTAAATCTAGACACAGAAGTAGGCTCACCGATGTAAACTTGAAACGTGTTTTGCGACTTGCCAGTGCGCAAACGATAGTACCAAAGATTGATACACTGCTAACTAAACGAGCCCAAAGGTCCTGTGAAGGAGAAGTACACCAGTTCGTGTCTCTCATTTGTTGTCATAATCATAAATGACTTACAAATATTGAAAAGTATGTTAATGAGAGTACAAAGAATATGTATAAATCACATAAATTCTATCTTCTTTCAATAAATGTACTTGTCCCAAAGCTTCAGTTAATCATCAATATGTATCTATTGAGGAAATATTACACACTGCTCTATATTTCCTTTGTCGATGAATAATTTTCTTGTCCTGTTATACTCCGTAATCTGTGTCCTGTTCGTCTCATATGATCCATGCAGCGAATTATTATTATTATTATTATTATTATTATTATTATTATTATTATTATTATTATTATTATTGTTATTATTATTATAAAAGCTGTTGTTCATACGGTGACATTTCCGATCGGCAAGTAACACCGGCTCCTTAGAGCAGCAACGTGATGACGTCTGCATTAACCTATGTGCAAATGGACCGAACATTCTATAAACCTCTAGTGACAAAGGTGCGCTGTGTTGGACAACATTACATTGGATTTATACATCATATTTACAGGTAATAATAAATCACATACTATTAATTACGTGTTCTTACATTAAACACAGTCATATTAAAATACACACGTCAGACGTGTTGTGACATAACCTCACATGTTTTGTTACATGAGACAGATCATACAACACACATATAATAAATGACGCGACCACGATTTATACCAAATAAAGCCCGCACACAACTATGCAAATAATAATAATAATAATAATAATAATAATAATAATAATAATAATAATAATAATAATAATAATAATAATAATAATAATAATAATAATAATAATAATAATAATAATAATACCTACTAATCGGATTAGATATTTGTGCTATTTACCCATGAGTTTAGAGAATTGTTTTCAAGTTATACTAGTCCATTTAACTTGCATCATCTTGCATCATAATTTCAACAAGATGTTCGCTTTTTCCCATCCTTCCATACAATAGTTCATGTTTCCCGAATCAGTGAAACCGAATGATTGCTATATCTTGGCAAATAGGTGACAGTTCTGTAAGCTTGTCAATATATCCCGATACGTTGTATTTGTAGATAAATAGCTTTGAATTTTGAGCGATATACGGTTATAGTTCGAACATTAAATCAATTTGAAATTGATGTTGTAAGGTCAGCGTACCTTTTAAACACCCTAGCTGTAGAAGAACTACTTCATTCCAAATATTTACAGATTTTCGTAGAAAAGACTCATTTCGTTATGAAATATCAGTTCCTTTATCGTGGAATTTTCAGCATGAGCTACTTTCTAGTCGTACTTTGAACTAACATTTTAAAACATTGTACACAATAATCAAACCAGAGAGTTTGTACCCCACAGAATACATGTTCTCTATGAAAACTGGTGAAATAGAAGAGATAGAGGAAAAGGAAAATATTGAGGAAAATTTGGGGACCATTGAAAACGAAGGAAGGGGAGGATCTACTAGAAGAAAATGAGTGGCTGTTAGACGCGATCAGAAAGAGAATTACATTTTTTGGTCACATAATGAGGATAACAGTAGAGTGACAAAACGAGTCTTCAACGAGGTTTTCAAGAGCAAGAATGGAAACCAGTGGATCCAAGGAGTAAGAAAAAGATATGACAGAGATTGGAATAACAGACGATGTAATAGAAGACAGAACAACTTTCAGAAGATTGATTAAAAATTCAAGGGTTTCCAGGTGAAGGAAAAGAGGAAAGGTAATAATAACATCTGGACACAAGGGAGGAGGAAACAGCAAAACGAAAGGATGAAGAACTATTGGAAGGATTAAGATGAATGGACAGAAAGAAGAAAATGTTTCCACTGTTAAAACCAAATATTGTAAGAAAGTGATCTGTCGAGTATTCTACTGACAGACAAATCATTGTGTTGACAGTTTCGAGCAGTGTGAGCGGATGTGCTGAGGTATGGGGATAACATTGGAGCTTTATCGAGTGAGGATTGGAAGTTGGCAGTGCAGGAGGAAGAAGAAATCGGAATTGTGCATGAGGATGAAGGGAAGAAAAATAAGAAAGACGTCAGGGTTGCTGGTGGCGGTGATACTGGTAGCGCTACTTATAATAGGTGGTGTGGAGATAAACCCAGAGCCTGGTCCATTTGGTTCCTCTAGGGTGGGAAGAGATTGAGGCGTTCAAAGAAGTGGTGAGGGAGACGTGTCAGATAGACCAATTATAGGAAATGATAAGAGATTATCCCAAGAAGTTAAAGAACTTAAGACAGTGCGTTAAGAATGAGGTGAAAGAGGTAAAGGAAAAAGTTGAAAGTAACGAGGCAGAGTTGGAAAAAATTTCGAAAGAAAGTTCAGCTGCTGGAGGGGGAGGTGGCGAAACTGAAGAGAGAATTAGCGGCTGGAAACCAGGAACGAAGAAAGAGAATATTTTTTCAGGTCATTGTGTTAGACCAGAATACTGCGCGATATTCGGCTTCTGAGATAACGCTTCATAAGTAGATTTAATAAACAAAGACGTTATTCAGATGTGACTTTATAAATTACGCTCCGAATTGCTTTATAAATACTGATAAATAAACCCATGGAAATGAACCTGTAAGGTTTCTGAGATTTGTGTGATATGCCCCTTACAGAATGTTGCTAGTTGAATTGTTTATAAAATACATTTCAAAAATTGACTGTATTTTATTCAATAGCGAAAATGAAAAATGAAAATTCATAGCCTGTTTCCAGTCATTCGACCGCGTCAGGAATGGAATAAATGTAGCCCCCATCCAGCGGTGAAGCCTGTCGCACTCCTCTGGGGCAATTATTAATGAATGAAAGATGAAATGAAATGATAGTGGAGAGTGTTGCTGGAATGGAAGATGACAGGGAACACCGGGGTACCCGGAGAAAAACCTGCCCCGCCTCTGCTTTGTCCAGCACAAATATCACATAGATTGACCGGGATTTGAACCACGGAACCCAGCGGTGAGAGGCCGGAGAGCTGCCGCCTGAGCCACGGAGGCTCAGATTTATTCAATAGTAATAGTTGTAAATTATTTTCCACCTTATCAGAGAAATTTTCCCAATTAAAATTGAACAGAGGTACGAATATTAGCCATAAGTTGTGGTGATTATTGTTTTAAGAGGAATTACAATTGACACTAATTAGAGGGACAAAATGGAAGGGGCCTGACACTCCGGAAAAATAAAGGTATCGGCCAAAGAACGAGAAGGGCCACGAATGGCGTGAAGATGAAAGACTCGCTATGACTCGACACCTAGTACCTTCGGGATCGGAAATGAACAAAGGAGGTCCGATAGGTTAGATGAAAATGAGGGCCCTGGCACGTGCAAGTGGAAGCAATGCCGAGACTCAGCTAAGGGCCCTGTGGACGCAATCTACGCTCACAAGTTAAGAGCCCCTGGGGCCCCTTTTGGTGTCTCGTACGACAGGCTGGGGATATCGTGGGTGTTATTTTATCACCGCAACCCACAGGCGTTGTTAGCAATAATAGCAATAATAAACAAAAATAACTGTACGATCAGTAAGGTCTGTCCCTAGTGGTAGGCAACACTTCAAACGCTTGAGGGCGGTGAAATATTACGAAAATATGCTGAACTTTCCGAAGAGCAAGTCACTTGATTTTCAAGTTTATTAACAGATTCAGCAACAGATTGTGGTACGTAATTATTAATGTTATTTGCTTGCTGGAATAATCCCAGTCAACAGCTGCCCTGATCTCTACTCGGCGAGTGTTTTCATTTAGCGATGCGAACGCCGTATTCGTTATTTTCGTATGACATGGTGTAATGAGCCATCTGTTAGCTGGAATATATTACAGAGCGCATTGCACTGCCAAGCGTTACTCTTCAGATCCGAGAGTGTTCACGACCATTTCACGCCTTCTTGTCCAAATAGCCTCCTACTGGCATGCGAGAGCGAAGTTTATTCAGTTCTTTGAAACATGCCGGTATGAAATATATACCACATTTTAATTACTTTTTGAGGGCGCTGCGTGATGGTAAATTTCAACCACCGGGCGAGTTGCCTGTGCAGATAGGGGCACGCGCCTGTGAGCTTGCATCAAGGAGATAGTGGGTTCGAACCCCACTGTCGGCAGCCCTGAAGATCGTTTTCTGTGGTTTCCCATTTTCACACCAAGCAAATGCTGGCTGGGGCTGTACCTTCATTAAGGCCACGGCCGCTTCCTTCCACTCCTAGCCCTTTCCTATCCCTTCTTTGCCATATGACCTATCTGTGTCGGTGCGACGTAAAGCCAATGTTTTTAAGAAATCCTACAACTACCACTTTGCACTTTTCTGCTAGTTCTTAAATTTGTAGATAGAGTGCGTGTTATACTCAGTTGTTTTTATCGGCTGCCTCATAGTGTTCTTACTTGAGAGAAGTGAACCTCGATGAGTCTCTTGCTGTTATTTATCGAATTGTGGCTCTAGAAACCTATCTTTGTGCTGTTTATTTCTGCTGAACATTTCACTAGATATCAGAGGTAGGCTAAGTGATAATCACTTTGTTATACTTTAGAATGTTTATGTATCTCGCTTGGGAAGTGTGTGTGCTATGTTTTATCTACCACCAGGCTTGTACCACGCAAATGTGGACAGTGGGAATTATAAGCTAACTTTTCTATATCCCCCTGTGATGGATGTTATTTCAGTCAATTCTTGCACAAAACAATCACCTAGAAATGAAGTTCAGGTAAGGAAATATAAGCCACATGTTCTACAGGATGTACAACTACAAAGTTCAACTCAATAACCAGAGCACGACGCTGTGCCATACGCATCACGAAGAACAAGCATGTTCATACCATATGGATATGCTCCAAATATAATGTTCCTTTGTAAAAACTGAGTAAAAAACAAAACATGTGTTCAAGATTTTCACAAAATGTTAGAATAGTGTTGCTTGTAATTAGAGAAGCCTTGCAATATTTGTATGAATAATTTATTCTTGTGTTTGATTTGTTTAATTTATGTATTTTTGCTGATATCCTTTTTGCTCTTAATGAATACAATTCAATCAAATTAAATATTGCATTAAATGTTCAGTAAGGTTCAGAACAGGGAAAATAATAATAAAACGCGACATGTTTCTAATCTTTAGCATATATTGTTTGAAAATGACACAGGCCAACTGGCGCGGTAGTATGTTATAGTGGCCCATATTTTGTCCCCTTAGCAGATTTGGACTTGTAGATATTCAGGAATATTATGGACAAGGTAGAAATTGATACATATATTGCTGAATATATTCTCCAAGTTACAATGAAACTGTTATATCGTCAATATACGATATAAACACTACAAAAAACTAAACTACCAAAAATGTGTTCGTAATTTCGTCCCCCAACAAATTTATGAAAAGTACAATTAATTTTAATATATTTTCCTTTCTAACCTTACCAAATACTTTTCCTTGAAGGCCATTTATAAAAAAATGTTTTCTTGGAGTTCTTTTTAACATAGTCTTTCAGCGTTACTCATGAGATGTTGAACGCTTTACATGCACGTTTTTAACCCGTTATCTTGTACCTCACTGCCTTAATAGCCTTTTTTCATAGTATCCTTATTCCACTGCTTGTGTTTCCTCATCTGAAAATAATAATAAACTTCATAAATAACAAATAAAATGAAGGGGGCGAAATTACGAACATTCTTGGTTTGTTATAACGGCCGCTACAGTAACTCACACGAACCACCTCACTGTAGCGACTACACGCCAGGAACTACACCACACGACTGAAATGCAGTCCAGTATTTCGTACACATATCGGTGCCCGCTCTAGGAATAACAAGCTCTTAATTTGAATGCTGCACTAACTCAGCTCAGGACGAAAAATGAATCCTCCTTGTGGTGCACACACCCAACTCTTACAACAAGATAACGGAATGAGGGTACGCTTGTGTGCGTGCAGCTAAATATTAGATACCAACAGTGCAAAGTGGAAATCTCTAGGGGGAGGAAATAAAACGCGGGGACGGAAACACACTAAAAAAATTTGAAATCATCATATATATTGTTTCAGTAGTATAGGTCCATTTTGCGACGCTCACAAGTAACCGATCGTGACAAATGAGCATTCAAAAGAAAGAGAACAGACATTAGCGGTGACGAATTGCACTTTCATTTCATAAATATCGATAATTTTTCTTATAAATGAGTTTTAAAAATTGTACGAAGTGTGCGATTTGCAAATACTGTTGCTGTAGGAAAATACGCACCATCATTGCTGTCCACTTCACACTTTGGCCGCTAGGACGCCTGTTTTATGTCATTATAATATGCTGTAATTATCAGTTAAGAAAAGAATGATAGTAACACCAAAAATTACTTCTGGAACATTTATCGATATAATAATGTACTTGCATTTGCTTCCGTTAAAAAAAATCAAAGATCACATTAAGACTGCCTAATATTGTACTGATTTATGTATTCCTTAGTTCACCAGTAGTTCACCAGGGGGCTACTCCACCACATAGTTTATAAACATGCGAGATTTCTCGCACGGGTCCCCTAGTATAAATAAAATTTCACAAGAGCGTCCATTTTCATGATTGTTATTACTATTATCAAAGGATTATTATTTTATGTCATTTTCATTATTGTTGTTCTGTAATTGCAATGCACATTTTACACTATCAAAATAGAGTAAATATAACAGTATTTCAGAGAACTGTACTTACTTAGTAATCCGCAAAATATGGTTTAGTATATAAACAATTTTGAAATCTCAAGTGATAGCTGACGTGAAGGAAACAACATTTTTCAAAACTAGACGCTCAAACAAGCACAAAGGAAACAATCATGAAAAAATCTCCTATACATATAGAGATATAAGTTTTTTAAAGTCCTTAAAAATTCCCAGTCCAGAAGTTTGTTAGGGATAATCAGGCCCAGACCGGAATGGGAAAGGCAGACGTTCTCTGTACACACAAAAGATTTGACCTTTCCTTCTTTCGCAACGGATAACTTCATCATTTTTCTTTATATTTCTTGCTAGACGAGCCAGGTATCTTATGTTAAAGCACGGTTTCCTTGTCTGGCCCCATGGCTAAATGGTTGGCGTGCTGGCCTTTGGTTACAGGGGTCCCGGGTTCGATTCCCAGCAGGTTGGAGATTTTAACCATCATTAGTTAATTTCTCTGGCACGCGGGCTGGGTGTATGTGTCGTCTTCATCATTATTTCATCCTCATTATGACGCGCAGGTCACCTACGGGGGTCAAATCGAAAGACCTGCATCTGGCGAGCCGAACTTGTCCGCGGATACTCCCGGCACTAAAAGCGATACGCCATTTTTACCGTTTCCTTCACAGCCCGTGACGTTTGCGTTGAAAATATTTTTGTAATATGGTATTTCTTTTCAACTATTGGGGTGGTGATATCAGACGAGTTGTAGGAGGTCAGTGTTGGGAAAATAATCTCGCGCTCAAAGTGGATAGCAGTGGAATCCAATGCTGCGGTATGCGCTCGCTTCAGACAAGAGAAGGTCTGTCCAGAGAGAAACTAACTCTGCGTCTATTACACACCGAGTTTCAAACATACTCTGCTTCTAATTCCAGTTCACCAATCCACGAGTCAAGCAATTATTCATATGTTCAAGCAATCATTCTCATTGAGTCATTCGATTATTATAGTTCTAGATCACGTAGCTGCCAGCTTACAGGTGATAGGTTCGATGTTTTCCGTGCTTTTCCATTTCCAAACCAGGCAAAAGCAAGGGCTGTACCTAAATTATTCAGTCCTAGTGCTGTCTTATAAAACCTGGCTGAGTTATGTAAAAATAGTAAAAGTCCACGGTTTAGGCAAGCAACTCAATGTTGAAAAGATCCTAGGGATATGAGCTACGAATTTTAAATAAATTAAATCTAATGAAATATGAAGTACACTCTCTATTTCTTTTCAAAAAGTACAATCCTTTCCTTTATCATCGTTATTCGGTCGATTACATTAGCACTTTGCCTTCTACAACTACGAGCGCTAATGTGAGTCAATGCAGAGTTTCACGTAAGCCCTTATAACTACATTCGATGTGGACACTTTTCTAAAATTCAAAAACGCCGGAGGGTGTTGAACCAAGGAACACATTACAGAAAAAATTATGCAAAAAAGTTACTTTGACTAGGATTTGAATAAAAAGAACACGAGTAAAGAAACGAGCTATTTTAGGCTGTTTTTCCGTAACCGCCTTTAGGCCGGCGAAATTTGCTTTTATAGTTTGATAGAGATATTCAAGACTCACAATTTGAAACATTTCTGGGCCCTTCAATTTTCGGCACAATAAAGGAAATTGCTTTATTTTACGTTTTTGGTAGTATGGGGACCGCTACTTAGTCTGCTAAGGTATGTTATTATTATTATTATTATTATTATTATTATTATTATTATTATTATTATTATATTAAAATACGGCCTCCGCTGTATTTTGTTTATTTATTTTCCTGCTTTCATTGTGCGCGTTATCTACCTACTACCTCAAGAACTTGCTACAGTAAACCTACTGCCCTCCTTGCAGGTAGTCCACCCTTTTTACGCTATACTATGGCTTCGGAACTTCGTCCCGAGATCAGTTTAATTTTTGCGGTTGGTAGCCCGAAGGGCATACAGCGGTGGACATCCATCGGGGAATGAAGACTGTTCATGGAGCAGCATGTCTGTCAAAAACCACCATTGTGGAATGGTGCACCAAAGTCCGTGCGGGTCGCATTGCGATACAAGATGCCGGTCGATCTGGGAGGCAGCTTCATCCAACAAGTGGACAGTTGGGGCGGACCGGTGCGTAACCTCAAGTGCGCTAACAATGGATTTTACATTAGCTTCTGTAGCTTGAAGGGTCAGTACTTCCCGTCAGACGGGGATGTGCAGCGGGCAGTTACGGACTCCTTCACGCATCAGGACACGGGGATCTTCAACCTGCCGCGTCGGTGGGATGAGTGCTTCAATGCTCACGGTGATTTTGCCTGATTGTCATCTCGATTCAGGACTGTACGGCCGTCGATCTCAAACTGTTTGATCGCCTCTTATATTACAGACCCGCGTATGCCAACACAGGGTAGCCATTGACTCGAGTCTGCTTGTGAGACGGTTTTGCTTACCGCTGATTGGTGATTGTAAGAGAACCAATACTTCGAAGTATGAAGGTATCGCCACGAAGGGCGTGAAGATGAAAGACTCCCCAGGCGTCGTAAACTTAATACCGCCGTGGTAGGAAGAGAACAGCAAGTGATCAACGAGGCCGAACAAGAAAGATTATACTGAGCTAGTGGCTCTGTGGTTCCCTTTTAGTCTCCTCTTACGACAGGCGGAAGTACCAGAGAGGTTCGGCAGTCGGTTTAGGGGATGTGTATCATGGGTAGCAGGATGTTTGAAGAGCGGACAAAAGTGACGCTCATCTCTTGTGACAACTTTGATCGGTTGTCACGGAACGTAGAAACTGTCTCGCAGGCTGAAGATGGTAGGCCAGGATTCAAACTGGAGCCCTAAGACACTGCACAATATCTAGGAGGGACGCTCGACAAATCTCTTACTTTCAAGAAGCGCTGCATGAACTGCAAGTCAGAGGTGTCCACTAGCAACAATCTCCTCAAGAAATTGATCGGATTACAGCGGGGAAGTCATCCTTATACCATCTTATTCCGCAGCAGAGTATGCCTGTCCTGTTTGGTATAGTTCCACGATGCCAAACGGGTGGATGTAACTCTTAACGAATTATAACAGGCTACTTGAAATCCACTCGTGTTGAATGGCTTCACCCCCTCGCAGGAATAGCACCACCTCCTATTCGAAGATAAATAGCTGCCAATGAGGAAAGAAAGAAAATGGGGCAGGAAAAACCCATCCTTTGCACGGGTACAAACCACACCCGCGAAGACTGAAATAAAGGAAGTGCTTCCTTGCAACATCAAAGGAACTTAGAACCACCACCGGAAAAGCTAAGCTACAAGTACGAAAGACTACGACCTACCTTCCCACTGGTTGGAGAAGAATGTTGGAAACATTGCTTCCTTGCAATGACGAGGAATGGCTGACTTGGAAGTCTCCTAATATATTGAGCTATGGAGTGGGCACATCAAAGGTTAATTTAGCTAGATGGAGATACTCTGATAAGAATGATATTCAGCGTGAATGTGGAGTCCAGACTGTACAACATTTGCTGCAATGACGACTGTGTCCAGTCTTCTGTACTCAAGAAGAGTTCTGATCACAATGAAAATCCTCAGCTTGTTTCCAGTAATTTGACCAGGTCAGGAATAGAATGAATGAAGTCCCCATCTAGCGGTGAGGATAGGAATTGTGCTGGCTGCCGAAGCCTTTCGGGCACTGTTTAATGACTGACAGGTAAATTGCAATAATATTGGTGAGTGTTGGTGGAAAGAAACATGACAGGGAAAGCCGGAGTACCCGGAGAAAAACATGCTCTGTCTCCGCTTTGTCCAGCACAAATCTCACATGGGATTTGAACCACGAAACCCAGCGATGACAGGCTGGCGCGCTGCCGCCTGAGCCTCGGAGGCACTTGGTCACCAATAATAGGCCTATGTAGTCTATCAGGATAGTGTTGAAATTTTTTCAGCCCAGTATAGGCTTTCAAATAGCTGCTCAGTTTTTCAGACTGAACTCTGGGCCATAAAGAATGCACTGCTGTGATGTAGAACTAACAACAAGAATATGAAGATACTCAGCGATTCACAAGCAGCTTTGAGCTCCATTGACAACGAATACAGGATCTTTCCTTTCTGAATTCCGCTTGATATTCTCCCAATTGATGATCTAACTGTGGGTCTGTCCTGTTAAGTAAGGCCTTTGAGAATATCTTGTATGTAATATCCAAAAGTGATATGCCTCTATAGTTGTTGGGGTTCATATCATCCCCTTCCACAATCCACAAAATTATTATTATTATTATTATTATTATTATTATTATTATTATTATTACTATTATTATTATTATTATTATTATTATAGACTGACCTCTCTGGAAAGGTTCCTGTCAGTGCGAAAAGCGAAATGTTGGGAATTACTGTAATGATCATTAAAACTCAATTCACTTGGCTAATATAGGGACAAAATGCGATTGAATAAATTTACCTGATGTCAGTGAACCCGCTTGTGTTATTAGCGCGCTTTCAATTAAAATCTGATTCAGGTACAAACCGCCGTTTAAAAGGGAGCTGTCGCTCGACAACTCACGTCCAGCGGCATACTTCATACGTTCATTAACGAGTGTGCCAATGAGTGTTTCCTGTTTCGGCAAATACTAGAAGTATTTTATACTTGATCCGCAGTTGGTACGCGCTAACTACAAGGATTGTGACACATTGAGAGATTGCTACAATTGCTCAGTAAACGCTTTCACGTATGGCAGATCTCTCTTCCACACCCCATACAAAAGAAAAGAAAAAAATATATAATCAACAGAAGGGAAAAGACTAGAGAAGTTTTACAGGGTGATCCGAAAGTCCGTTAACGGTCGACGAGGCAATACTGCAGGGAATATTGTATGATTTTCATGACATGTAGTTTTATTGACACCAAAATAAAGGTTCACTAACAATGCCTTTTCTAGTAACGTCAACATGCATCATTGCGGGAGCATTTGACGTCCTTTCTCACGACAGGCCCTTTTATACCATACACGTGTTGCTGTCCAGTGCCATCTGTTGGTCTGTTCGTGCACTCGTTGTCAGTGTCAGTAAAACTCCAAGTTATGTCGATCATGTACGGCCATTTGCAGCTGACGTGTTATTGTCCAGCGCCATCTGTTGGTCATTTTGTTTACTTTATTTTGGTATCAATAAAACTCCATATCATACCAATCATGTGTGTTAATTATTATCTCTCTACCCCCAATATTCAGTGAAGTATTGCCTCGTCAAAAGTTAACGGACTTTTGGATCACGCTCTAAAATTAAGCTTAATTTTGACACTGTAAAGTTATAATTCGAAAGGTAGGTAAGGGTTATTCTGCCCGAAGGCAGGTCCGAACCTCCGCAGAGGTGTTCCTGAGCCGGAGTTTACGTGCGGTTGGATGGCCAGTTCCTTTCCGCTCCTCCATTCCCTTAACCCCCTCCCCTCACCAACGGCGCGTGGCAAAGCATCCAACTCTTGATCACGCCCAATGTTGCTTAATTTAGGAGATCTCACGGGATCCGGTGTTTCAACACGGCTACGGCCGTTGGCATAATTCGGAAAGGATTGTGATAATTATGAGCACAGAAGACCACACACATGCGCTATGTCGAGTGCCATTTTTGACCAAATAGGTCCTCCGATAAAAATATTCCATGTTATTTTGTTTTGAACATATGATGGTGCACCTGTTATGTTCAACGAATTTCTGATGCTCTAGTACTGTCGAGTTTACTCACCAAATCACATTTCTGAATGAACTAATAAAAAACTAGAAATGAACAGATGTATTGGTCAGAGCGGAATTCCGGCACTTCGCCTTTTCTCGTATGGATATATTGACGAAGAACTCATATTCCTCTTCTAATAAAACTGGCTCGTTAATTGAAATGTCAACGTCCATCTCTTGAGTTGATAAGGTCGCTGTGTCTCGTTCATTCTTTTCTGGCAGATGACGAAAGGGCACTTCTTTCAAATAGGGTTGGTGTCAACAAACTGGCCCAAGTCTATATCACTCTTCACTATCACAGAATACGCCTCACGTCTCACCTCCCCGGGCGGTGACAATCTAATTTCTGTCTGTCCCGAGCTCGTAATATCAACTTAGCAAACTTTTCCTTCCAGGCGCGGTCTATTTCTACAGCTCGCAGGCTGACAACAGATGTGGTTCGTTTACTGTGAAGTTAGTACAGTATTGTGTTAACTAATGATGTGATACTTGTTGAGGTTTTTTTTTTAAATCAGGTTCACGAGATTGGAACGTTTGAATAATCGTGCTGACGGTATGAGAGGGTCGACTTCTGACCGAGATCAGTCGCCCTTTCCAATGTAGCTATATGCAACCCGCAATATTAACTCCGTCCTGAAAACATCTGCCCTGCCGGTAGGCTCAGACAACACAACCGGATATGTTGGTATTTTTCAAACAACATCAGTTCACAAACCGTGAATGACAACAACGATCCTGAATTTTTACAATCAATCAATCAATCAATCAATCAATCAATCAATCAATCAATCAATCAATCAATCAATCAATCAATCAATCAATCTTGATCTGCATTTAGGGCAGTCGCCCAGGTGGCATATTCCCTATCTGCTGTTTTCATAGCCTTTTCTTAAACGATTGCAAAGAAATTGGGAATTTATTGAACATCTGCCTTGGTAAGTTATTTCAATCCCTAACTCCCCTTCCTACAAACAAATATTTGCCCCAATTTGTCCTCTTGAATTTCAGCTTTATCTTCATATTGTGATCTTTCCTACTTTCAAAGACACCACTCAAACGTATTCATCTACTAATGTCATTCCACGCCACTGACAGCTAGGAACATACCACTTAGTCGAGCAGCTCGTCTCCTTTCTCCCAAGTCTTCCCAGCCCAAACTTTGCAACATTTTTGTACCGCTACTCTTTTATCGGAAATCACCCACAACAAATCGATCTACTTTTCTTTTGATTTTTTCCGGTTCTTGAATCAAGTAATCCTGGTGATGTTCCCATACACTGGAACCATACCCTAGTTGGGGTCTTACCAGAGACATACATTCCCTCTCCTTTACATACTTATATAACCCCTAAATACCCTCATAACCATGCGCAGAGATATGTACCCTTTATTTACAATCATAATTATGTGATTACCCCAATGAAGATCTTTTCTTATATTAACACCTAGGTACTTACAATGATCCCCTAAAGAAACTTTCACCCCATCAATGCAGTAATTAAAACTGAGAGGACTTTTCCTATTTGTGAAACTTACAACTTGCCTTTTAACCCCATTTATCATCATACCACTGCCTACTGTCCATCTCACAACATTATCGAGGTCATTTTGCAGTAGCTCACAATCTTTTAACTTATTTATTACTCTGTGCAGAATAACATCATCTGCAAAAAGCCTTACCTCTGATTCCACTTCTTTAGTCACATCATTAATGTATAAGAAAACATAAAGGTCCAATAATACTGCCTCGAGAAATTCTCTTCTTAATTATTACAGGGTCAGATAAAGATTCACCTACTCTAATTCTCTGAATTCTGTTTTCTAGAAATATAGCTACCCATTCAGTCACTCTGTTGCCTAGTCCAGTTGCACTCATTTTTGCCGGTAGTCTCCCATGATCTACCCTATCAAATACCTGAGATAGGACAATCGCAATACAGTCCATTTGACCCCCTGAATCCAGGAATTTTACAGTTTAGAGGATGATAACTATACCTGGGATTTGTAGGTGGTAATAGGTTAGAATGCAAAGTAATTTGGCTTGTAGGAAGTGTCATGCAACCCCTTGTACCATAATGTAGGAAGAGTAGCATAAATTCAGGGAGTTCTATTGGCTGTACCCCTAATATCTATGCATAACCATTGTACAGTGTAGGGTATACTTGTTACTGGCTTAAGTAAGTTTGCATTCTAACCTATTAGTACCTAATAATCCTGACTTTAATGATAAACCAAAATACGAGTATTAAAATATTCATACAAAAACACTAAATGATTTATCATTTAGGAGCAGTATAAGTGATAATTTAAATTTGCACCGATTCTTTTAAAATGTCCACTATAATATTTTGCAAAGTCATGTGTTGGATTCCAAGATTTTTGAAAGATCTCCCACGTATGCTTGGGTACACTGACTCTGCTTCCAAATGGCACACGCATCACGGAACAGTTTTCTGGACGAATATTATGTCTCTCACTGAGATGTGGGATGCATCGTTTCATAAATGCTCTGATTTTCCTGGTTAACTTCCTTAGCCTGAAAGACGTCTATTTCGAATCGGGTGATTGGATCAAGAATAACAGCTGTACAATTAGGATAATAAGTTGTATAGTGTGCACAATTTGAAAATTACTCTTTTGGAAAACTACCTTGTTTGTTAATATTGGAGAGAAGAATTCATATATAATTTAATTTGCCAAGCTAGAACCTACTCTCAGAATAATTCTGAACTATCCATCTTTGATTCAGTGCTGCTAGATCCAAAAGTAATATTTCACAAATTTGACTGGAATTTTCGGAAAATTTACTCAATTCTTTTAAATATTGGCTTTACATCTCACCGATACAGATAGGTCTTATGATGACGAAGGGATATGAAACGCCTAGAAGTGGGAAGGAAATGGCCGTGGCCTTAATTAATGCACAGCCTGGTGTGAAAATGGGAAATTACGGAAAACCATCTTCAGGGCTGCCGACAATCGGGTTCGAACCCACTATCTCCCGCATGAAAGCTCACAGGCGCGCGCTCTTAACCGCACGGCCAACTCGCCTGGTGTCTCAAATTTTTGGAAACTTTACAGAAATGTTACAGTTTCAATTATTTTAGTAAAAATTAAATATTTAGTTATTTAAATTCCTCAGAGTAAGAATGGGATCAATTTAAGTTTTCTTCCTTTCCGCTGTTATCTATATATATAAAATAAGAGTTTTGTCTGTACATTGTTCAAAATTTAGAAAGGATGGTATATCTGTATCAGTCATGTCCATAGTAACAAGGAAATGCATTTTTAATTTTCTGTAATTTCTGTCTGTCTGTCTGTCTGTCTGTCTGTCTGTCTGTCTGTCTGTCTGTCTGTCTGTTTGTCTGTCTATCTGCCTGTCTGTCTGTCTGTCTGTCTGTCTGTCTGTCTGTCTGTCTGTCTGTCTGTCTGTCTGTCTGTCTGTCTGTCTGTCTGTCTGTCTGTCTGTCTGTCTGTCTGTCTGTACACGCATCACGAGAAAACGGCTGAAGAGAATTTAAGGAAAATCGGTATGTAAAGTTCGGGAATAATTCGCTACAATATAAACTATAGATAATCTTATTAACTCTGAAGGAAATGGTAGTTTAAGAGAAGGCCTAAAATTTTATCCGCAAATATTTATGTTATTAGTTGTCCCATCGTAAATAAAATCGGTACGCAAAGTAGGGGAATAAGTCCTTACAATCTAGGCCATAAATAACTTTATTCACGCTGGGCCAAATGGTAGTTTAAGGGAAGGCCCAAAATTTAATTCTTGAATATTTGTGTTATTAGTGGTCTTATTGACAATTACTATATAAAGAAAGTTACATAGTATTACATTTCCGATCATTTATGTCTCATACATTTTGACCGTACTGGCTATGATAACGGAGATTTTCATGAATATGGACTTTTGTTGCTAAGATCATATCAGCGCCGTCAAGAGAAAATGGGTAAACGGAATTTAATGAAAATCGGTATGTAAAGTCGGGGAATAAGGAACTACAGTCTACGCTATAATTAATTTTATAAGATGGCCGTATATTACAGAGTCGAAAGAAAACTGAATGTGAAGGCCTACAATACAGAAAGCTCATAACATTGATCAACAATAACATTACATTGACCATTGTTTGTTGTGATTTGCTTTGTGTCTCTGTTGCCATTCATCTCCGATAGATGGGATTACTGCAGTATACCGAGTTTTTTAAAATTTGCTCTACGTCGCGCCGTCACAGATAGGACTCATGGCGATGATGGGATACGAAAGTGCTAGGTGTGGGAAGGAAGCAGCCCTACGTTAATATTAGGTTATAGCCCCAGCATTTTCCTGGTGTGAAAATTGGAGACCTCGGAAAACCATTTTCAGGGATGTCGACAGTGGAGTTTGAACCCACTACCTCCCGGATTCAAGCTCACAGCTATGCGCCCCTAACCACACAGCCAACTCACCCGGTCGTACCGAGTATAACAGCCTGCCTGAAAATTGGCGGGAAGTAGCTGGGGAGTTAGATAAATTTCTAATACTACTGATACGTAACAAACTGGTTCATCATAGCATTTGAGCTATTCAATTCCTACTCTGAGGCACTGATTGGAATGAGCAGTGTGCATATTTAACGGAATAATGGCAGAGAAGTGTTCACGGCTGTCTGTGATCTGGTCATTGCACACTGGAACTTTGGACTGTTAGATCGGCACCATAGTACTGTTCGTTAAAAGTGTGAAAATGTGCGGTTTATTAATTTGATGGAGCATTTTATATAACATTGAGTTTAATCACTACATTCCTGACGACTTCAGGTAGGAAAACCACAAAGACAGTCTTTCTGATAATCCCGTAGCGAAGCACGGGTACATCAGCTAGTATGTTATATTACTTAACAGTGATCAAACCTGAAGCTCTTTATGCTTCAGAAACGCTCAATTTACATGACAAAAATTTAAAGGAACAATTTGAAATTGTCTGCATGTTACGTCATCAGTCCAGAGGCTGGTTGGATCCTCAAATAACACCAACAAAGGCTATGCAGTTATAGGAAAACCACAAAAACCAATGTCAGCACCAGAATGAGGCGTAAGAGGCAAGATGAGGAGTGAGGTACTTTGCCATTGCTTTCCTCATTGGGCCAGACAGTGCTATAGTAGTACAACTGACCGTATGAACAACACCTTTTGTAACACTCAGACGCACTGACCGTGCTACGAATGTCATTACTCAGCACCACCTGTTCCCCAGCAGCTTCCATATTGTCACAGCCATGGATGAGACTGGGACTTCAGTGGAAGCTACACTTTGCTTTGGCCTTGTGCCAAAGGATGGATGCAAAAGTACTGCATCCGTCAAGAAATGACAGGAGGCAGGTATTATAGATTAATGAAAGGAAAATCAGGAGAAATATATTAGGGCCAAGAATTAAAAATGGAATACATTAGACCAAACCCAACTCGTAAATATATTTCAAAACATCTAAACTTACTGACACAATGAAACTGCGACGAATTCTTTTTTAAGCCATTTGGAAAAAATAAGTAACAATAGACTTACTTAACGAATACACTGTAGTCTTCGTGGCTCAGACGGCAGCGCGTTGGCCTCTCACCGCTGGATACCATGGTTCAAATCCCGGTCACTCCATGTGAGATTTGTGCTAGACAAAGCGGAGGCGGGACAGGTTTTCCTCCGGGTACGCCAGTTTTCCCTGTCATCTTTCATTCCAGCAACACTCTCCATTCTCATTTCATAGCATCTATCAGTCATTACTAAATGACTTTGGGAGTGGCGACCCCATCGTACTAACAGCCTATATCTGCTTCATTCATTACATCCCTGACCCGGTCATTGACTGGAAAACAGGTTGTAGGTTTTCATTTTCAACGAATACACTCATTTTTGTAAATCAAATGTACGAGATCAAAGAAATGTAATCAGGAAAATTGTTCACACAAGGGGATATGAGGAGGATGAGAAGAAAGGAACACGACCACAATCGATGAAAATGAAGGGGAAAAGCTCAGCAAATATTGATTCTGCGTGGTCCTAAGAGACCCATTCGCGCAGAAGAAGAATTGGTTCTGCAGCAGACGAATTAGGATGTTGTGATTATGATATCGTAGACTAGTCTGCTAACATAAGAAACACTTTCACTTACTAGTTTAGAACTCATTCTCAAGACACTTCATCTGCATACTGGTTCGTCCTAAAAACCAGTTATAGATGAAAAGAAGGTAATCACCTATATTCCACAACTGTGTTTATATTTCCGAGTAGTTGTTTCCGTGAATGAAATTACGTTGGGAAAGTTCACATCATTCCCATCTAATTTCGTGCCTTCTGAAATGAATTCCTGCAGCACATCGGACAGAGAATAATAATAAAAATCCATAGCCTCTTTCCAGTCAATCGACCGTGTCAGGAATGGAATGAATGAAACCCCCATCTAACGGCGAGCATATGAATTGTGCTGGCTGCCAAAGCTTGTCGCACTTCACAGAGAATAATAATAATAATAATAATAATAATAATAATAATAATAATAATAATAATAATAATAATAATTTATTTCTACTCCCTGCTTCCTCACATCGGAGGTTACTATGTACAAAGCGCACAAAGACAACCAGGGATATAGAAATTTAAAACCAAAATATAAAGGAATATTTTTCCGAAATATAAAATTATCCATTTCCTTCTGAAAGGCACACAAATGATGAGAGGTGCTTGATCAATGAACTGTCTAATTTGTACTCCATACAGAATTTTGCAAGCAAACTAGGAATTGTTCTCTCGTTTTGAGGAAACACGCGGTTCACTTTTCGCTGTGTTCGTCACTGGATCTATGAGGGCTGCCGTACGTTCACGCTGGTTACTTCGCACGACCCGGGCGAGTTGGCCGTACGGTTAGGAGCGCGCAGCTGTGAGATTGCAACCTGGAGACAGTGGGTTCGAACGCCACTGTCGGCAACCCTGAGGATGGTTTTCCGTGGTTTCCCATTTTCACACCAGGCAAATCCTGGGGCTTTACCTTCATTAAGCCCACGACCGCTTCTTTCCCACTACTAGGCCCTTCCCATCCCATCGTCGCCATAAGACTTATCTGTGTCGGTTTACGTAAAGCAAAATTATAGAAAAATACCTTAAAAGGAACACCAATTACGGATAAATTTTTTTTAAAAATAAGGATGAATATATCTTCATAAATGTGTATGTTTGTGACGCCTTAAATAGTCCATCATGCAGACCTGTTTATATCGGTTTCTAGTTTACATCATATTCCTGTCACACTCATCCTCAATTCACATCCGGCAATCCTTCCTACACATGTGTAATGCAGGTCACAGCCTTCGAAAGCTCTAATCCTTAAAGCTCGTTCCGGTAAGTACATGCCCGTAATTGTACATAACTTTGCCGGCCTTCCGAATGAGCATAATTTTTAATACTCGACCTTTGAAGTTCCGTTACAGGGACTTGTCAATTATTCCGCAGCACTAAGTTCTAGGCCAGAATGAGAGCGGTTCATTACGCGGCCAAAGGGGCTTCACAACTGAGCTCGCAGCTCGGATAACCACGCGTCAGTGAGCAAATGATCTCCTGCTAGAAGGACAGCGCCTCCTGCATTCTAGGTCAACAAAGTCACAACTATAAAATGTTGTTGTTGTTGTTGTCCTTGCTGACAGCTCGCTTTGGCGTGGCACCGTGAACTGATAGCGAGATGGTCTCTGTGTGGGGGGGATTCAGACGAAGAATACACCCACTGTATCCCCTGCATATCGTAAGAGGCGACTAAAAGGGGCGACCAAGGGATGATGAAATTAGAACCATGAAACTACTTGTAATTAGTACCATCGTGTGAGGAACACCATGGATATACGTGTACCTAGAATCAGTATCCTTATGTGAGGAACATCACGTATCTGGGCGTTGCCCGTGATAAGTACCACGATGTGAGGAAAACCATGGGTCTGTGTTGCCTCTGATTAGTACTACTATGTGAGGAACACCGCGGTTTTGGCTGTTGCCCGTGATAGGTACCACTATGTGAGGAAAACCAAGGGTCTACGTTGCCAGAGAGTAGTGCCATTATGTGAGGAACGTAATGGGCCTGTGTTGCCTTCGGGTGGTACCATAACGTGTGATACGTCGTGGGTTTGCATTGCTTATTATTAGTACCGCCAGATGAGCGGCCGCAAGAGTATACGTGGCCTGTGATTCGTCCCACTGTGTGAGGAATACCATGGGACCGTGTTGCCTCCGAATGGTGCCATTATGTGTGACATTGCACGGGTCTGCATCACCTGTGATTAGTACCACTATAGGAGGAACAGTATGTTTCTGCTTTACCAGTGATTAGTACTATTATAAGAGGCCGTTGACCTGGATTTTGGACCCATTTTTATAACAAGCACCGTCTCAGAAAAGAAGGTATTGTGAATTGGATCCACTGTTCGTTTTGGATTCACGGTCATTTCTCACCATCATTCCTTTTTATATTTTAGTCAGTAGATATGTTTTGAAGCTTTGATTATCGTTTAATTTCGTCGCACCTCGAAACATCACGGGCTCCTTTGAACAACAATCATTATCATCATCATTAACAATATTTGCGACCTTCCTTGCGACAAATTTTGCACCTTTAACTAATGTACTACCGACACCCTGAGAACTTGAAGTGTACACCTGCTCCCCTTTCATATTCCGTAACTTACGTTCCTTCCCTACTGAGAGCACTTTAGCCTTTATTTAATATAATTCTATTTGTGTCCCTTTTCAAGCTCCGGCCTTTCATCACAGCATGTCGCTACCTCCATGTCATTTCAGCACGTGATTCATGCACATTATGAACACGAATGTGAGATAATACAGCCTAATCCCTACTCATTTTATCACGAATTCTCACTGAAGGTCGATTGACGAACATACATATCTTCAATTCCCAGTAATAACATACCCCTAATCCCATAATCCCCCATTACTACTAATACTCTGCCATTTGCCGTTTTTATATCTACAAAGCGTAAATATAAGTGGCTGGTCCGCTCATTTTCCAATTACTTGACGCATATTGAAAATCTGTTCCAGAGAGGCCGCCTCTGTGGTTTGAAAGCAGAGCAGCTAACCCTCCCCGACAGATCACACCCTCGATTCTAAAATACTTGTGAATTCCTTGTTTGGCATGTTGATAAATGATAGTTGTTACAATCCCTCCTGTTAACTTTGTCTTCCCAAGAGTGTCTTCTTGAAGTGCACAATGATTTTCTTCTTTCTTGTACGTGGAAGAGACAAGAGTGCGGTAACAGTCATCTTAAACTCAGGATTTCCGTCAGTAGCCATGAAGATGGTTTTGCATGATTTCTCCATTTTCACACCAGACAAATGCTGGTACTGTACCGTAAGTAAGGTTACGGTCGATCACAGTGTCTGTATCGCAGCGATGAGACGAAAAGGTCCGAACGTTCGGTTATTTGAAAGGAACAGGTACATAGACGATGCTATCTGCTACACTTCCTTCGTTCCTTACAGAGAAGAACGTACCTGCTAGGCTGGCTGCAATGAGCTTTCGAACAAATCTGTCAAGTGTTCAGAACTTCCAACAGTTGAGACCTGTAAGTCAGTGATTGTACATTTTCGCAGCCATATTGTAAAGGCCTTTGGCAGGATGCCTCGTGATCTTACTTGGCATTCGATGGATCCAGCTGCTGTATCGGAATGCCACCAGCTCTGTCTGATGTACTGCTGGAATGTCTGCACCATTATTTTCGCATTCAAGTTGGCGTTCCTCAGGGATCAGTTCTATCTCCACTTCTGTTCATTCTCTATCTCGACACTGTCAGCACACCCTTAAACTCTTTTCTATGCTGATGATGTTATGGACGCCTGTGAATCCCGTCCAGATTTGCAACAATTAGTCCGACGTTGGAAAACTCCTTGGACAGATACGCCCTGCGACTTAACATCAGGAAGACTGAATACCCAGAGTGTGGAGTACGAAGTGGTGGATGAATTAACATAGATGGCGTTGTAATTCTCAAAACATCTCCGTTTAAATATCTGGGATCACTTATCGGATCGGATTGTGACACGCTCCCAGATGTTCGAAGCAAAATCAGCGCTGCATGGATGACGTGGCGCCAATTCACAGGAGTCCTTGTTGATCAAAGGGTGCCAATGTATCTGAAATCCGAAATCTACAGAACCATCATTAGACCAGTGGCACTGTATGGATCCGAGTGCTTGCCAGTCACAAGGAGACACGAAACCAGGTGCATGTCATGGAGATGTTTCGCTGGCCAATGGGACTCACTAGACTGGGTCACATCAGAAATGAGGAAGTTCGGATGACATCTGGTGTGGCTCCAGTCCATGAGAAAATGCGAGAGAAATGTATGCGTGCTATGCAGAAATGAGGGTGACCAAAGAAGCGCCGGTTCGACACTCTGTGGGAGGAATTGCATGTGGTGAAAGTCTTTCATGGAGATGGACAACACCGCATCGAGTGGAAAAGTTTGTGCAGAACAGAAGACCCCGCAGTTAAGCGGGATAAACGTTAATAATAAGAAGATGGTAAAATGAGAGATTCATTTGTGCAGAGGTTTCGTTGCACCCTATATGAACATTAAAGAGGTGTAGTCTTAATTAACTCCTTTCTAGGTTCGATTCTTATCATTGTGGACTGAAGTTTCTATGAACTGTTTTAAACTGAAGCGTAACGGGTAACTGTGTGTGTGTACACAAGTAACAGTAACAAGAACTTATTTGAACTCATTAACTAACAGGGTCAGGAACGTGGTTTGAAGTGAATTCTTCACAAAGAAAATAATGAAGCAGAATAAGTACTACCCAGAAGTAAAGCGGATGGATCGATTTGAATTTGGTCCTGGCTACATTTTGAGGAGAAGAGATAAAACAAAGAGCCAGCTTGTCTAATAAAGATGTGCTACCGATAGAACAAGTGGATACTGCAGGCTCAGGTTCTCCCGTAGCCATGTCGATCCCTACTTTCCATATTTTCTATAGGCTTTTACCCGACCATCGGTCAGATATTTGGATATTTTTGTAAAGTGTCCCAATACTCTTTACTTTTCAATCACGGACAACGGGGCTCGTCTTAACCCTGAGCTGTGGTCTTCTGCTTTCTCTTGGCCCAGTACGCTTTCATTTTCTGGTTGTGTGCATCCTTCCTTCCATCCGTCCACTTAGGTCTGGTGGTCCCTGTACTCCTTTTTCTTATGAGGGACAGTGGGAAGACTCCCTCTAGGATGGCCTGTCGGTACTGAGATCGGTTCTCTGTCGTCTCTAATGGGATCTGTAGTTCCTCTACGTCTTATTTTACTGAGGTGATCCACTTGGTCTTGGAAGCCTTTCCCCTACTTGTCACTTTTAAGATCCTCTTGGTGAGCCTGCAGGGTTTTAGGCGGCTCATGTGCCCGTCGGTCAGTCACCTTTTCCTCATACACGTGATTATATCTTCCTAATGTTTGTAGAGCTCGTTGTTGTGCCTGATCCTGTAGATCACATCATCCTCTCTTATGGGTCCTAGTAACCTCCTCAAGATCTTCCTCTCTCTAAGTTCTAGTTTCCTGAGTGGGCCCTTTAGATTCATCAAGAGGCACTCAGAGGCGTAGAGTACGGAGTTGTTGTGCTTCAGCTTTAGGTACTTGGAGGTGTAGATGCTTTTACAGGAATGATAGGCCCTCTCTAACTCGGTGCTCCTGGTGTCTATGGCCAAAGCTTCGCTCTCATTTGCTGAGATCCATTCTCATAAGTATTTGACTGCAGGAACTGTACTTATGGTGTTGTTTTCTAGTAGGATTGGAGAACGACCTGTTTATTTACAGACACATTTTATTTTTCCTGCTGTCTCATAATACGCACTGACAAAAAGTCTGTTAACATTTGACGAGGCAATACTTGACGGAATATTGGAAGTAGAGAGGTAATAATTGTCGCTACCGACGGTATACCATGCCTGTCGTAAGAGCCGACTAACAGGGGTCCCAGGGGCTCTCAACATGGGAGCGTGGTTTGGTAACCACGGGGCCCTTAGTTGAGTCCTGGAATTGCTTCCAATTACTTGTACCAGGCTCCTCACTTTTATCTACCCTGTCCGACCTCCCTTGGTCAACTCTTGTTCTTTTCCGACCCCGACGGTTTTAGAGCATTCGAGGCCTAGGGAGTCTTTCATTTCCACACCCTTCGTGACCCTTGTCTTTATTCGTCCGTTACTTCATTCTTCGAAGTGACGGATCCACTCTCTTTTCTTTTTTTCTTTCTCTCTACCCCCTGAGAGTTGGGGGACGCAGACGAAGAATGCACCCACGGTATCCCCTGGCTGTCGTAAGGAGCGACCAAGGGACTATCGAATTCGAACCATGAGACTACTTGTAATTAGTACCGCCATGAGTTGCTTTTACTTGCGCCTAGTACCACTATGTTAGGTACGAAATACGTTTGTGATTAGTAGCAACAGAGTGCACTCTCAGCTTTTACAGTACCTGTGATTAGTATCCACTATATTGAGGAACACCACGGGATAGTACGAGTCTCTGTGGTTAATACACCTATGTGAGGAACCATAGGTCTGTGTTACATGTGCGCATTACATTCCCTGTGAATAGTACGATAATGTTTGGAATACCGCGAGTCTACGATACGTTTGATTAGTACCGCAACATAACAAATACAGTGGTTCTACTTTCCTAGCGATAAGTACCATTATGAGGGGCCGATGACTTGGATTTTGGACACCTTGAGACTACAAGCATCATCGATTCAGTATTATGTTATAGACACAGTCCCTTGGTCAGTAATACTGTTGTTTCACGTCAGTTTCTGTGAATGTGAGGAATTGCGGGTCGGATCCACTGATCGTTTTAAATTCATATCCATCCATTCATTCTTCGTCCTCACGTTTTGAATTCTGGTCAGTGGAGTATTTTGGACTTTTATTTTTTCATTACATTTCGTCTCATTTCGTACCATTAGGGGCCGAGGGCCTAGATTTTAGACCCCTTTAAACAACAAGCATCTTTTTTCTTTTTTTGCTAGTTGCTTTACGTCGCACCGACACAGATAGGTCTTATGGCGACGATGGGACAGGAAAGGGCTAGGAGTGGGAAGGAAGCGGCCGTGGCCTTAACTAAGGTACAGCCCCAACATTTTCCTGGTGTGAAAATGGGAAACCACGGAAAATCATTTTCAGGGCTGTCGACAGCGGGGTTCGAAACTACTATCTCCCGAATACTGGATACTGGTCGCACTTAACAACAATCATCATCATCATCATCATCATCATCAATAACAACAGATGTCGCTTCATACGATACAGAAGCAATAATTAGCATAACAATCGAGGTTTAACACGGGAGATGCTCTTTATAACACCTGCTCAGCACGTCGGCCGTCATTCATCAACAATGCCTGTAGTGGAGGGACATTGTTGTGAACACCACTGTACAACATATCCGCAGGTATGATGAGAAATTGCTACTACAAAATATTTTCATTCCTCCCTTGAAGGGGAAAATCCTAACACTATTAGATTAACTAGTTTGTAGTAATATGTACTCAGCAACAGAAGATGCAAATGTCTTCTCATTACTGTCAGCATTTACATCACTTCGGACTGAACTATAGAAGGAGATCTAGATCCATTGCACAGCTTCAGATGTTGCTGAATGAAGCAGGAGGAGAAATTGGCAGTTTTTTCTTGAGAGAACGTCAAAAGAATTGATTGCCAGTGCTTCATTTGTGAACTTCCATCGTTTTCCGGAAGTTTGAAAAAGAGGTGTGGTTAGTTTACATTTGTGGAAACCGGGCGAGTTGGCCGTGCGGTTAGAGGCGCGCGGCTGTGAGCTTGCATCCGAGAGATATTGGGTTCGAATCTCATTGTCCGCAGCCCTGAATATTGTTTTCCGTGGTTTCCCTTTTTCACACCAGGTAAATGCTGGGCTGTATCTTAAACAAATTACTAGCCCTTTCCTATCCCATCGTCGCCATAAGACCTGTCTGTGTCGGTGCGACGTAAAGCCACTAGCAAAAAATTTTGTAGAACTTCGTATATAAATTTGTAAATGGTGCCAAATTCTCCTCAGCATCATCTTATGACCCAATTTGTGGGTTTCAGTCCGGCTCCATGGCTAAATGGTTAGCATACTGACCTTCGGTCACAGGGGTCCCAGGTTCGATTCCTGGCAGGGAATTTTAACCTTAATTGCTTAATTTCGCTGGCACGGCGGCTGGGTGCCGTCTTCATCATCATTTCATCCTCATCACGACGCGCCAGTCGCCTACGGGAGTCAAATCAAAAGACCTGCCTTTGGCGAGCCGAACTTGTCCTCGGGCACTCCCGGCACTAGAAGACATACGCCATTTCACTGTGGGTTTCAACAAACAGTACTCATGTAACAATTCATGATTACGTGAATGCTGAAATTCTCATAGACGCACTTTCCACAGACTAAACTAATTAAATGGGATGCATTTGATATTCATCAATATACTATTTTATCCTATGTGAATGTCAATAGAATAATTTAAATTTTATGATTTTTTAACTATAGTGACGTCACCGACGCAAATTTTACTTTTTAAGACACATCAAACATCACAACAAAACTTATGAGCACATCAACCAATTTTTTAATGTATAAGTTTTGATATTGTTTTATGGGTACACACAGAGTCTAATGCTTTGTAATTTTTCGGTTGATGATCATTATATGATTGAAACAAGTCCCACAATGTGATATATAAATACATTTGTACTGATTAGGTGGAATCCTTATGTCTATCTATCGTAATTGTATCAATACGGACCACTTTGAAGATAACTGCGTACGATAAAGTCTCTACTGTTTGGGATAAAGTGAGCCAATAAATTACGTAGTAAAAGCATCGGTTTAGAATAATGAAACGAAGAGGAGTGCGAAACTAGGGTACGTAAGACTGAACCAAGTAATCCTCATCTGAAACAAGCATTCCATACCGACAAGAGTCCACTAACCAGCTCAACTTGACTGATGAGAAGAGAAGACAGCAGTAACGGGTTAGATTTGTTTAGTAGGAGGTGTCCGCCACCCGCTCTTCCGTATTGTAGCAAGAGTAACATAAGTTCTAGGGGTTCTGAGAGGGCCGTACACTTAATGTTTATGCAAGCATCATAGCATAATCGTTGTGAAGGTAGACTGTATTTGCTACTCGCTTCAGTCAGTTTGCATTCTATTACTGCATACTAATCCGGGCTCTAATCATTACTTTTCTGATTTGCACACACTTGTTTCTTACCATTACCTGCCTTCACCTGTTCGGTTCCATTACTCCTTCTCTGTTTCTCCTGTGTTCCTAGTGTTCCACAACCTGTCTTCTTTTTTCCCTTGGTTCTTGTAGATTTCTTCTTATCTCACACGTCCAACATCAGAGCTGAATGGCCTCTCATTGAATGTTGAAGTTGGAAAGTGCGGAGTATCCCCCTCTCCCCACACTGATCTATTATTGTCTATATATAGCCCACCCCAACTTAAGCTGACCTAATTTTACATAATCTAATCTACCCAAATTAAACAATAACTCACCCTAACGAAACATAACCCAAATTAAACAACACTTAACATCACTTTCTACAGATTCTTACAAAGTACACGCCAGTAACAAGCCCTCGCCACACTGTGGTAGGAATTCAATTTACAGCACCCGGCGGCAGACTTGTGATTAAATTGTCGCTTGGTGCTCATCACTTAGCCAGTCTGCATGTATTACCGACCATACCACCCCTTCATTTACACAGTGCGACTCACAAACTGTGTCTTGTATACCTTCTAAATGGGGTTAAATGTCAGGTTTACAAATAGGAAATGTCCTCTCAGTTGAAATTACTGCGTTGATGGGGTGAAAATTACTTCTGTTAGTACCTCGGTATTAATGTAAGGAAATATCTCAATTGGGCTAGGTAATCGCATAAATGGGATTGTAAATGAATGGTAAAGATCCCTGCACATGATTTTGAAGACATTTAGGGCTTGTACTAGTGATGTAAAGGAGAGGGCATATAAGTCTCTGGTAAGACGCCACTAGAGTATGGTTCCAGTGAATGGGACCCTCACCAGGATTACTTGATTCGAGAACTGTAAAAACATGCAAAGAAATGCAGCCGAATTTGTTCTGGGTGACTTCCAACAAAAGAGAAGCGGTACAAAAATGTTGCAGTGTTTGGGCTGGGAAGACTTCAGAGAAAGTAGACGAGCTGCTCGACTAAGTGGTGTGTTTCGAGTTGTCGGTGGAGAGATGGCGTGGAATGACATCAGTAGACGAATAAGTTTGAGTGGTGTTTTCAAAAGTAGGAAAATCGCAATATAAAGATAAAGTTGGAATTTAAGAGAACAAATTAGGGCAAATATTCGTTTATAGGAAGAGGAGTTACGGATTAGAATAATTTACCAAGAAATATGTTCAGTAAATTTCCAAATTCTTTGCAGTCATTTAAGAAAAGGCTAGGAAGACAACAGATAGGGAATCTGCCACCTGGGTGACTGCCCAAAATTCAGATCAATATTTATTTTAGTTAAAAAAGAAGCCCATAGTTGTTCCCTCTCTACATCAGCGGTAAAACTTCCACCTCCGGAAAATGTACTCGGATTTTTGAAGGGTGAAATAAAGTCCACTGACTACAGTGTCGGCCTCTGGTGACACATTTAGTGTTCATAATCTCAGCCACGAATCCGCGTACTCTGCCATCTGGTAGAGAAAAACGGAATGTCGAAATCTACCCGCAGGCAGCCGAAATGAAGTTAAATTAAAATGTCTGCGTATAATATCTAACCCCAGAAAATTATTAAGATAACGGTGACAATTATCATTATTATACCAGGGGTACATCTTCCCTTCCTGTTTGTTGTGTGCGCCTTTTCTATTATGGCCATCTCTGATAGCAACTCGGAACTTCTGAACTATTGTCAAAGTTTTTTCCGTCGATCGCTAGAGGGCTCTAACGTGTATTTTTGGATGAACTCTGGAGGGCCAAGCAGAAAATAAATTTGTTAGAAAGTTTCAGTTTTGAAGTTGGTAAACTTGCTGATGTTATATTTTGTGTTTCCAAAATTGTCTACTACTTCCCTCACGTCTTCTATATTTCCACCAGCCTATTACAAGCTAGAATGTTAAGTTATTCACCAACAATATCCTTGGATGGTAAAGATCAAGATATTTCTCCCTTTATAAGGGGAGCGATCTTTGCGCTCCACGTCTTCTTTAGCTAGTGTGGTTCCTTGGGCACCTCGGAAAAGGATTGAGAGCGGCTCCCTTTGGAGCTAAGGAGGCGGAGGCACGGCCTGAACGATGTCCAAACTACAAAATAAATTTAAATAAGTGATTAAAATGCGGGGAAGACTTCAGTGGTTTTTCATTTAGAATATAACAGGCTTTCATATTCCCGTAAAGTAGGACCTTCTGCACAGTATTCGGACTTATAATTATTCTTTACTGAGAAATTAAACAAATGTAAGGGAGCACGAGTAGTTACCCTCGGGAATCCCTCCTCTGTTGGAATCGGGTGACTAAAATGTCTTAACTTCTAAATTCTGAAATTCGTTCTTTTAAGATTTGGTTCCCCATCATGCCAAGAAAGTGAGTAAGCATGCAGATATTTTCTGCTATATTTGTGGTGAGCTGACCTTCAAGCCTCAGAGGCGACATTTCACGCGACTTGTGAAAGATTTTTATGATTTTTACTTTGACTGTCAAGTGGGTGATTTCGATAAGAGCTGGGCCCAAAATATGTGCTGTGTTTCGTGTGTAAGACTATTAACTGGATGGTACACATCATGTGCCATTTGCAATGCCGTTGATTTGGAGGGAACCGAAGGATCATCGAAGCGATTGTTATTTTTGTTTAACAAACATTAAAGGAATCACATCTAAATCTAATTGTACTATTACGTATCCGAATTTTCCATATGCAATGAGGCCAGTTTTACATAATGAAGAGTTCTTTGTACAAATTATTTAAAAATATGAAATGAATATCACACAAAACTCCTGCCTGATGTGGGAAAACGTAAATAATATTTGAATTCAGCCTGAAAAATACTTCTCGAATATCTCATTTTTATTCTTGTGAAAGAAAAAGGGTTCATTTTTGTCGACTGGTGCTATTTTAAAATCAATCAGAGGGGGAAGAAATAAAATATTCTGAACCTTATTAGGGTAACTAATTTGTGAACTGTCCAGCCATTCATCCCGCACACTTCCTTACCTCTGCTGACTCCCCGGAGCAGTTATTATTATTATTATTATTATTATTATTATTATTATTATTATTATTATTATTATTATTATTATTATTATTATTCGCTGTTACCTTGTGGGTAGAAAGAGAATTTCGTTGTCATCAGAAGTGTTTGTCTCATCTGTAGACAGTTAGGTCCGTGCTGGGAACATGTTGAACCGTGATGTCATGACCGGCGAAGTCCTCTGCGGGAGATTAACAAACTCGGTACGAACTGAACAGAGAGGTCGTAAGTCTTGTACGGCGGGACATAAACAAAGAAGTTGGCGGAGCGCTCGGCAAAGTTAGTCGGCGCTCTGAGGACAATGTGGGTTGCATTCTCCAGGCGCTCGCTTATGAATTTAAAAAGACGCCCTGCTTTGCGGAGACGAAACAGCGGGCAGGCTCTGTGATATACGAGTTGTCGGCTGAGAGAGAACTCGAAACTATCGGCAGGGGAAAGTCATCTCCATTAATTGTGTCTATGAATTTAGCGCAGGACTCGGTGTGTTTTAAAGGATCATATTTTCGCTTTAAACTGTCGTAACACTTTATAGAATTCATTGCATGTATTAGCAAACTGCTGGTGAGATCTAAACTGAAAAATCCATACGGTGGTGCCTTTGTCGATATCACCACGTGTGGGTGGGGGACACAGACAAAGAATACACCCACGGTATCCCCTGCCTGTCGTAAGAGGCTACTAAGAGGGGCGAACAAGGGATGATGATATTAGAACCCTAAGACTACGTGTGATTAGTACCATTACGTGCGACGTTACTTGCGACTAATACCGCCTTGCGAGGAAAACCATGGGTCTACGTTGTCTGTGATTAGTACCATGATGTGAGGAAAACCATGGGTCTACGTTGCCTGTTATTAGTACCATGATGTGAGGAAAACCATGGGTCTACGTTGCCTGTGATTAGTACCATGATGTGAGGAAAACCATGGGTCTACGTTGCCTGTGATTAGTACCATGATGTGAGGAAAACCATGGGTCTACGTTGCCTGTGATTAGTACCATGATGTGAGGAAAACCATGGGTCTACGTTGCCTGTGATTAGTACCATGATGTGAGGAAAACCATGGGTCTACGTTGCCTGTGATTAGTACCATGATGTGAGGAAAACCATGGGTCTACGTTGCCTGTGATTAGTACCATGATGTGAGGAAAACCATGGGTCTACGTTGCCTGTGATTAGTACCATGATGTGAGGAAAACCATGGGTCTACGTTGCCTGTGATTAGTACCATGATGTGAGGAAAACCATGAGTATACAATTTTTGTTTCTTGTTTTTTGGAATTTGCTTTACATCGCACAGACACAGATAGGTCTTATGGCGACGATGGGATATGAAATGCCTAGGAGTGGGAAGGAAGTAGCCGTGGCCTTAATTAAGGTACAGCCCCAGCATTTGCCTGGTGTGAAAATGGGAAACCACGGAAAATTATCTTCAGGACTGCCGACAGTGGAATTGGAACCCATTATCTCCCGGATGCGAACTTACAGCTGCGCGCCAACTCGCCCGGTGAGTGTACGTGGCCTGTGATTAGTTCCACTATGTGAGGAACACCATGGTTCTGCTTTACCAGTGATTGTTTTGGACTCATTAGCATTCGTTTTAAATTCTTGTTATACATTTTGAAGTTTTAATTATCGTTTCATTTCGTTGTACCTTGTACCATTAGGGGCTGATGACCTAGATGTTAAGCCCCTTTAAACAACAACAATCATCACCATCATCCTTGTCTATATTCTCATCGCACTTTAGCAGATTTCTCTAATTTCTCCACCTTTTTATTTCTTATTTTTTAATGTGAATATACTGGCGGTAAGCTCAATTACATTATTCAGTGATACACGAAATACAAATTAAATATTTAACATATGAGAAATTAAAACAAGAAGGAAACATAAAATTCATAGAGGAAAGCCAGTATATTGCAGAAACAGAAATGGCACATGTATACAGGCTTAATGTTAAAGAAATGTATTAAGATCGTAACTTGTTATGTATTATTTATAAGAAAAATACAACGAATTTCTAACGACAACGATTTTTTTACCTTTTTAAAAGAAAAATAAGTTTCTGTCATCAAAGTCATCGCATATCTTCATGGTGACGTAGGCACCTGCGTACATCCTGGCTTGTGTTGCCTTCCACAGCTATATTTGAGAGACTTGAACTGTTCATTGAAATACTGTCTGTTAACGAGATAAATGGATCATTTCTTCATCCATTCTGGGTTTTTCTCTATCGATAAGCACGAGATTGAGCAGACCACCTGGTGGCTATGGTCGTTAACGCATCAGGTTGTCCGGTTCCAGTCCCGTTCGTTGAAAACATTTTTGCCGTTAGAATGTTTGCCGGCAGAGTAGGGAAGGTGATGCGGTGTTATAGAATTTCTAATTATTGGAATGCCTGGCAAAATCATGGATTAAATTCCAAATCTCTCCACAGTGCTCATATAGAGTGAGGGCCTACGAACCTGTTGATGGGTTGTATGCAGCTTTCTCAAGAGTCCGCAGATCCATAGACATCAAAGTACATCTCCAAGCTACAACTGCGCTGAAAATACTACAATACCTGTTTTCATTCCATGGCGTATAGAACCCGGAAAGTGTAACTTTTATTCATAAGATATCTTAATATTCCAGTTAGAATTTCCAATTATTTTATATATAGTAATTTCCAAATGAAACGACTTTTGGCTTTTAGTGCCGGGAGTGTCCAAGGACAAGTTCGGCTCGCCAGACGCAGGTCTTTTGATTTGACTCCCGTAGGCGACCTGCGCGTCGTGATGCGGATGCAATGATGATGAAGACGACACGTACACCCATCCCCTGTGCCAGCGAAATTAGCCAATTATGGTTAAAATTCCCGATCCTGTCGGGAATCGAACCCGGGCCCCTGTGACCAAAGGCCAGCACGCTAACCATTTAGCCACGGAGTCGGACACTAGTAAGTTTATAAAGAAATAATAGAATTTATAGAACAGAATAGAATAGATTTATTTATCATCAACAGGTTGTTCCCAATTAAAGATGATTCAATACAACATAATATACTAAACACACATCTTAAATAAATAACACTAATTTCCTAAAACAATAACCAAGTTCAAACTAAATTTAGAGACTTTTATATATGCATATTTGCAACACCTTAAGTAAATAAAATAATTAAATAATTAAAACTAAATCTCCCTAAATAATTTGCCAATCTCTTCTATAATCTAACCTCTCACAAGTAAATATTTCAATAAGTTTATAATAGGTTTACTCTAAAAGTATTAGACTACCGGGCTGAGTGGCTCAGACGGTTAAGGCGCTGGCCTTCTAACCCCAACTTGGCAGGTTCGATCCTGGCTCAGTCCGGTGGTACTTGAAGGTGCTCAAATACGACAGCCTCGTGTCGGTAGATTTGCTGGCACGTAAAAGAACTCCTGCGTGAATAAATTCTAGCACCTCCGCGTCTCAGAAGACCGTGAAAGTAGTTAGTGGAACGTAAAGCAAATAACATTATTATTAATATTAGACTAGTTGATTCTCTTGTGTTCTCTGTCTTCCTTTAAAAGCCCGAGACCTGGACCCTCAAGGCAAGACATAAGTACCGTATCTACGGCTTTCAGATGTGGTGTTTGAGAAGGATGGTCCGTGTACCTTGGACGGAAAGAAGAACTAATGCAGATATTGTTCAAGAACTGAATATCTCCGAAAGTCTCTCTTCTCGAGTCATAAGGAAAATCGTCCAATTCTTCGGGTATATTGTAAGATGGGACAGTAAAAATGTGGAGAAGTGTATCATGGAAGGCAGAAGATCACGAGGAAGGACATTGAGCAGGTGGATTGATCACCACCGGTCTGACTCTTCAGCAGGCTTTAAGAGAAGCTGAACATTGGCGCCGCTTAATCAAGAATATTGTGTGAAGTCAAATGGGGTCACGGCGATCAGTAATGAGTTGCACGACTCATGAGGATAATAGCTTTGTCTGAAGTACACGTATTTTAAAAACTACTTCTGGATTCTTTCAATAATGCTTACGTGTTTCTTTGTGGCAGGACTCCAAATATCGGACGCATATTCCAAAGTAGATCTTACATGTGTATAATATAACAAAAATATAGACTTTTGAATGAAATTCTGTGAGTCTCTTATTACAAATCCAAGATTCCTGTACTCCTTGTTGAGAATGTCATCAATATGAGATACAAAAGTAAAATCATTGGACATCAATACCCTCAAATAATGAATTTCATGTACTTCTACCAAATCATTTTCTTTAATTGAATATTGAAAACGTGATACGTCTTTTCTTCGCGAAAAGGTGACCTTCGTACATTTTTTTCTATTAAGAGAGCATTGTTCTTTTAAAGCTGATAATACCGACTATACGCACATTACGTTTATAATTTTATAACTTTGAGTTTTTCCTCCAAAGTTGTTGCCTGTTTTTAATTCTGGAAATCACATTGATTACAAGTGCGTCTTTCCCAATAATGTACACTTGAACAGTGAAGCTTGCTAATTCTACACCTTGTGTAAACCTTTACCAATCACAGAGCGTTTTCCGAAATCCTTAGTGGTTGATTTTTTAAAATTAACTTCCTAAATTAGTATTAGAGCGAACAAACTCGTGTGAAACGAGGGATGTCATTAATTGGAAGACTGGAAGAGGGAATAATAATAATAATAAAATATTGTTATTGATATAATTTTAATATAATTATTCATATTCATATTATTATTAATATTAATCAATCTCTTGGAAGAAATAGCCAAGGGAGCAGATTCAAACATTTCTGTAAAAAAACAAAATTTATGACAAATATAAAAAATGCTCCAGAATTTCTAATAACAGAAACTGGTAGAATAAAAATATTCAAATATTTTGGGAAACAATTCAAGAAAATGGTTTGTAAAAATCCGCTGTAGAAGAAAGAATATACAAGATGGAAGGAACATGCGGTATAACTAAGGAATGTCTACAACAATATCTCAAAATACAACACTACAAAACAGTAGTCAAACCGGAATGCCTATACGCGAGTAAATGTCTAGTATTGAATTATTACCGAGCTCGATAGCTGTAGTCGCTTAAGTGCAGCCAGTATCTAGTATTCGGGAGATAGTAGGCTCGAACCCCACTGTCGCCAGCCCTGAAGATGGTTTTCCGTGGTTTCCCATTTTCACACCAGACAAATGCTGGGGCTGTACCTTAATTCAGGCCACGGCCGTTTCCTTCCCACTCCTAGCCCTTCCCTGTCCCATCGTCGCCATAAGACCATAAGACGTAAAGCAACTAGGAAAAAAGTATTGAATTACAAGCTGAATAAATTAGGAGTACTGGAAAGAAAAATTATACCGAAAATACTCGGCCCGCTAAGAACTACAGAACTCTACAAATCAAGAAGTAATGATGAAATATACCAGAACATAGAAAACATAACAGATACTGTGCGGATGAGGCGATTGATACTTTTTATTATATTTATACAGAATGGATGATAACAACTTAACCAAGCAGATCTTCAAATGTCTTAGGAACAAGAAGTCAACAACAAGCTGGATTCATGAATTCAAGAAAGATTTGGAAAGAAACAACATAAGGGAAGAAGAAGGAATGGAGAGAGAGAGAGAGATTTTTAGAAAGAAAGTGTTAAAAATGGAAGGATTATAATGTCCGGAGAGAGATGAAACAATCTCAAAATGGTATGAGGAGAGGAAAAGGAGGCATAGTGAGTAGATGAAGGAGTGTTGGAAGAAGAAGAAACAAGAAAGGATAAAGCATTGAAATTGTCTCGTGGTCCTTAGAAGACCCTAAGGAAGAAAGAAGAAGAAATATTAATTTCAAAATATATTATTATTATAATTATTATTATTATTATTATTATTATTATTATTATTATTATTATTATTATTATTATTATTATTATTATTATTATTATTATTGGGGTCACGCCTGCCATTGCTGTCTGTGGTATTAGGTCTTGTTTATTTAACGTCATACCTGATGGCTGCTGGCAGACCAAATCGTTGAGTCCTCATTGATTGCGCGGTGGATGTGGAGGGAGGGGGTTTGGGGAAATAGATTTATCAGACACCATTAATCTTGGCTCCGGGCTGATTCATAGTCCACTGGTTACAGACTGTTCCACTGTGAACAGAACGGGGGTAGGAGCAGTCGTCAGTCCTCAATCCCAAGATCCACAGAGACAGGAACAACACCCCTCGTCGCCCTCTGTACAATGTATGCAGTTCTCTTATTGGTAATTTTTGTTTTAAATATTACTGTTATATTCACCGAGCTCGATAGTTGCAGTCGCTTAAGTGCGGTCAGTACCCAGTATTCGGGAGATAGTGGGTTCGAACCACACTGTCGGCAGCCCTGAAGATGGTTTTCCGTGGTTTGCCATTTTCACATCAGGCTGTACCTTAATTAAGGCCTTTAAATTTTGAAAAAATCCACAGCCTGTTTGCAGTCATTCGACCGGGTCAAGGATGGAATCGATGAAGCCGCCATCTAGCGGATAGGATAAGAACTTTTTTTGCTAGTTGCTTTACGTCGCACCGACACAGATAGGTCTTATGGCGACGATGGGACAGGGAAGGGCTAGGAGTGGGAAGGAAGCGGCAGGGGCCTTGATTAAGTTACAGCCCCAGCATTTGCCTTTTGTGAAAATGGGAAACCACGGAAAACCATCTTCAGGGCTGCCGACAGTGTGGTTCGAACCTACTATCTCCCGAATACTGGATACTGGCCGCACTTAAGCGACTGCAGCTATCGAGCTCGGCATGCATGAGAACTGTGCCGGCTGCTGAAGCCTGTCGCACTCCTCCGAGGAAATAATTAATGAATGACAGATGAAATGAAATGATATTGGAGAGTGTTGCTGGAATGAAAGATGATAGGGAAAACCGGAGTACCCGGAGAAAAACCTGTCCATGAATATTTGCCTTAATTTGGCCTCTTGTATTCCAAATTTATCTTCATGTTATGATCTGAAAGCTCCCCTCCAGCTCATTCGTCCACTTATGCCATTCTACGCCAGCTCTCTACTGACAGTCCGGAACATACCACACAGTCGAGCAGCTCTTCTCCTTACTCCCAAGTCTCTCCAGCCCAAAGTTTGCTACATTTTCGTAACAATACTACTTTACCGGAAATCTCCCAGGACATATCGTGCTGCTTTCCTTTGGATTTTTTCCACTTCTCGTATCAAGTAGTCCTTGTGTCGGCCTCATATACTCGAACCATAGTCTAAATTCGTTCTTACCTGACATTTATACGCCCTCTCCTTTACATCGTTATTTCTTTCTTTCTTTCTTAATCTGTCCACCCTCCAGGGTTGGTTTTTCCCTCGGACTCAGCGAGGGATCCCACCTCTACCGCCTCAAGGGCAGTGTCCTGGAGATTCAGACTCTCGGTCGGGGTATACAACTGGGGAGGATGACCAGTACCTCGCCCAGGCGACCTCGCCTGCTATGCTGAACAGGGCCTTGCGAGGGGATGGGAAGATTGGAAGGGATAGACAAGGAAGAGGGAAGGAAGCGGCCGTGGCCTTAAGTTAGGTATAATAATAATTTCGTGTGGCTATTTCTAGCCGAGTGCAGCCCTTGTAAGGCAGACCTTCCGATGAGGGTAGGCGGCATCTGCCATGTGTAAGTAACTGCGTGTTATTGTGGTGGAGGACAGTGTTATGTGTGGTGTGTGAGGTGCAGGGATGTTGGGAACAGTACAAATACCCAGCCCCGGGCTATTGGAATTAACCAATTAAGGTTAAAATCCCCGACCCGGCCGGGAATGGAACCCTGGACCCTCTGAACCGAAGGCCAGTACGCTGACAATTCAGCCAACGAGTCGGACCTTAAGTTAGGTACCATCCCGGCATTTGCCTGGAAGAGAAGTGGAAAACCACGGAAAACCACTTCCAGGATGGCTGAGGTGGGAATCGAACCCACCTCTACTCAGTTGACTTCCCGAGGCTGAGTGGACCCCGTTCCAGCCCTCGTACCACTTTTCAAATTTCGTGGCAGAGCCGGGAATTGGACCCGGGCCTCCGGGGGTGGCAGCTAATCTCACTAACCACTACACCAAAGAGGTGGACTTACATCGTTATCACAACCACTAAATACTCTTACAGCAATGTGAAGAGATCTGTAACCTTTCTTAACCACTTCGTTAATATGATTACCCCAATGAAGATCATTGCTTATATTAACACCTAGGTACTTACAGTGATCCCCGCAAGGTACTATCACCCCGTCACGACAGTAATTAAAATAGAGGACTTTTCCTCTTGGTCAAACTTACAACCTGACATTTCATCCCTTTTACTACCATACCATTGTCTGTCTCACAATTCTGCAGCTTGTTTACTATTCTATACAGTATAAAATCATCCGCAGTTCTTTGCGCACATCATTTTATAATAATGTTACAAATAAAAGTCCATCTGTTTCATTTCTCTAATTTATTTCAGGATGACCAAATAAAAGCACACACATAATTCTAATCTGTTATGAATGACCACACTCACTAATTGTTGTCTATTTACAAGTCTCTCTTCCTTATAGCACAGCAGGCGGTCCAGTCCGGTGCTATACCTGCGGACGCTTAATCCTTACTTTCACTACCCCAAGTCAGTCACCTCATACAGCAGCTGTGTGTAGACCGCTGGATCTGAACACAGGGCTGCGGGCCACTCGACACACGATGACTGTTCGTTGGTTCGACTCCACAGACAGTCCAGCAATTCACACAGTCACATGCAGTAAACAACTAAACAGCACTCAACAGCAGGACGATACTCACAACAGCGAACATTAACACAGGTACATTTACCCTCACACTCACGATAGCGGCCTCTCTCGCTGACTCATGTCCAGCCTCACTCCACAGAAATACACGAACTCACAGTCGTTGTCGTTGTAGCCACATCTGACAATGTTCTGCTAGCCTCTTCATGTTGCTATATGAGCCACACGTCAGTTCTTGATGTTTGACATCCTTGGTCGTCCCCTGAGTCTCTTTCCCAGTATTTTACCTTCAATGGCGGTTTAGAGAAGAGAGTCGTGTCTCAATACGTGTCCAAGGAACTTTTCTCTCCTCTTCTTTATCGTATTTAATAAACATCGGTCCTCCTTTACTTTCTTTAAAACAAGGTCCTTTTCTTATCCATCCAAATTGTTTTTCTAATTCTTCTCCAAAGCCACATTTCAGCAGCCTCAAGTTTTGTTTCTTCATGTTTCCCTAATGTCCAGGTTTCGAATCCATACAGTAGCACAATCGAAACAGAGGTCTTGAGAAATTATTTTCTGGTCTCCAAATTGAGATGATTGTTTAGCAAAAAGTTTTTCTTATTTAGGAAGCCTTGTTTAGTTTTCTTGATTTCCGAAAGGGACCTGTTATCAGAGGTAATTACACTACCCATATAGGAGTATTATGTGACTTGCTCTATCGGTGTGTTACTAAATTTTAAGTTCCTCCTACGTGTAGGCTTCTTTTTGTTTGTTTTCTTTACATTTCTTTTTAGTTTAATTTTTTCTAAGGACTTGTTGAATATTCCTAGCATTTTAAACATATCCTTTTTCAGAATTAGCTAAGATAATATTCACAATAGAGAAATGGGAAGGTTAATATCCACCTTTTCAATACAATATATTACGTGAAGGTTTACATTTAAAACATCACGTTTATTTACATTTGGTACGGTTTCGACAATGTTTGATGTCATCATCACCCAGGACAATTATACAAAGATATATTACATTAATCGTGTCTCCTACAGTAATATTACATTGATAGTATTGAATATAAACATGAGTATAATTAAAAAGTATATAAGCTGACAGTCAGTGCGATAAAAAATTGTTTTTATAAGGTGTACACATTTAGTTAAAAAAGGAGAAAGTAACGAAAGTGAAGTATAATAATCAGCTTTTAGTGACATATTTGTCTGTTGAACAGTAGGGTTATGTTTATGAAGGCTGTGTAGCCATGTTTAACATTATAAAAGATAATATTTATTATTCAATGAATGCTGAAGTAAGTGCAGTAGATGCAAAATTTTAATACTGATGTTTTTAATAGTTTCGGTGCATTCCAATTTGTTTCAGTGAGTTTTCACTCAAGATGCACCAAGATTACTGCAGTATTTCATTCACTTACAGTCACACCCTTCTTCTTAGAGTGATTCAGTCTAATGACTGGTTTGCCCCTGCGATGAGTCTTCTCCATCTAGATCGATTCTGTATCCTGAGTTCACAAGAAATATCATCATGAATGTCTCTCATGGTCTTCCACGAGGGCTATTTCCTGGTATTTTACCTTCTAAAATTTCCATCAACACAGTCCTGTGTCTCATCCAAAAACATGTATCTTCCTAATTTGACTCAGCACCTGTTTCTTTTCTAGGACAATGTTCAATGTCGCAATGTTCGTGTTCTTCTCCACTCAACTTATCCATTGCAGCCGAAGCCAACACCATATCTCAAAGGCATCTAGCCTCTTAATATCACTCTTGGTTAACGTCCTGGTCTCAGCGCAACTGACCACACATAAGATTTCATTACTGTTTTCTGTTATTTCAATGTGACCCTGAAGGTGTTCTGTTACGATCTGGCGAAGGTATTTGAACTGTGCTACTTGTTGTGATGCTCACCACTGATCATCCCGTGCAATGAACCTGAATTGCCACTAAACATCATGACTTTTGTTTTATTAATACTCATTTTCATACCAAATTCCTTATCCTCTTCACATTTCTGCCCTTAGTGTTGGTGGTATACTACACTGCAGCACGCGCCTGTTGGAGGATTTAAACATCACGTGACTTGAGAGTCGCCCTGTAGGTCAGAATACACTTCCAAAAGCAGATCCTTTATATCCACTGTTTACGTATTTTATTTTCTCGACTCCAGCCCGGTCTTTAATATATTACTGCGACCCTCCTCGCTCTCAATGCAGTAACTTTCCATCCGGCGACCTCAATTTTACAGGGAAAAATATAGTTTCTGCTTCGCAAGCGAACTTTAACACGACGTCTTCTTCAGGATTCATACCTTAAAAGAAACAATAAATATTACATTTTCTGCTTGATAATTCCATGTCCCTTTTATCGTCTGTACCACGATCCAATAACCGTGAATTTTCAGTCCACTCTTTTACTAAGCATCATCCTTCCAGGGTGAGAATATCATCTATTCGCTGATTACCACGAATTTTGTTTTTCGAATACAGCCAAATTCCTTTCTAACATCGTTCATGCTGTTTGAAAGAAAATAAAAGAATCAGCAAGTGTCTTCTATATAGCGGATAGGGTTTGTTCGTTTCTCAGTAATCTGCATTGTTTTATCAGTTTTATCAAGGATAATTCGAAAAATATTCATTTGGGAATGACTGTTCTGTAGCTTGATATGTTCACTGAGGTAGTCTCCAATTTTTATGTGAACCATTGGGCTCTCTTGATGATATTTACGACCGCAATACGGAGTTATATACAAATGAGTGTAAAGAGAAACAGCGATGGACCGCAACCTCACCTCTGCGGTACTCTTTCCCATTCTCAAAGGTTTATATCTTGCTGATGAAGTATGCTGGCTTCGCTTTTGCTGTATTAGTGCATGCTTGCGACAAGATTGTGCAAAATGACCTCGATAATGTTGTGAGATCGGCAGCAAGCAATGTTATGAGAATAAACGGGGCTGAAAGTCAGGTTGTGAGTTTCACAAATACAAAAAGTCCTGAGTTTTAATTACTGCATTGATAGGGTGAAAGTTCCTTATGGCTATCACTGTAAGTGCCTAGGTGTTAATATAAGGAAAGATACTCAATGGTGTAATCACATAAATGGGATTGTAAATAAACGGTACAGATCTCTGCACGTGGTTATGAGGGTATTTAGTGATTGTAGTAAGGATGTAAATGTGCCGGCCCCGTGCTGTAGGAGTAGCGTGCCTGCCTCTTACCCGAAGACCCCGGGTTCGATTCCCGGCCATGTCATGGATTTTTACCTGGACCTGAGGGCTGGTTCGAGGTCCACTCAGCTTACGTGATTAGAATTGAGGAGCTATATGACGGTGAGATAGCGGCCCCGGTCTAGAAAGCCAAGAATAACGGCCGAGAGGATTCGTCGTGCTGACCACACGACACCTCGTAACCTGCAGGCCTTCGGGCTGACCAGCGGTCACTTGGTAGGCCAATGTTCTTCAAGGGCTGTAGTGCCATGGTTTTTGGGGGGTTTAGTAAGGATGTAAAGGAGAGGGCATATAAGTCTCTGGTAAGACCCAACTAGAGTACGGTTCCAGTGTATGGGACCCTCACCAGGATTACTTGATTCAAGAAGTAGAGAAAATCCAAAGAAAAAGAGTAGCGTTAGGAAAATGTTCCAAAGTTTGGGCTGGGAAGACTTGAAAGAAAGGAGACGAGCTGCTCGACTAAGTGGTATGTTCCGAGCTGTCGGTGGAGAGATGGCGTGGAATGACATTAGTAGACGAATAAGTTTGAGTGGTGTTTTAAGAGGTCAATTTGGGGCAAATACTCGTTTATGGGAAGGGGAGTTAGGGAATGGAATAACTTACTAAGGAAGATGTTCAATAAATTTCAGAATTATTTGCAGACATTTAAGAAACGGCTAGGAAAACAACGGATAGGAAATCTGCCACCTGGGCGACTGCCCTAAATGCAGATCAATTTTGATTGATTGATTGATTGATTGATTGATTGATAGATAGATAGATAGATAGATAGATAGATAGATAGATAGATAGATAGATAGATAGTAATAGGCTCCGTGACTGTAAAACGCCCTGCTTGTTGTTCGAGTCGAATGAAAGACAGACATTTTATTTTGCGGCCCGTTACAGAATGGAAACCCTCCAATTAGCGCAGACAAATAGGGCTCAATTCTCTTCGTACGGTCGCCTCTGTTTATAAATACAAAGTGAACACCCTAGGGAATTGGTTGTTTCAGCACTTGGTACGTCATGTGTCACTTTGTAAGCAGTGTTTAATTATCGTCAAGTAGCTCCTCTGTGGGTAAATGGTGGAGTGTAGGCCTCTGTATCCCATAGGCGTGGGTTCTAACCCGGCAGATATACAAGATTTTAGAAGGCCACCCTGTTGGTGAGAATACATAAACTGCCGACCGTAAGAGGTGACTAAAATTGGATCACCGACTTTCAAGTCAGCGACAACGGGTCGCTGCTTTATCTGGCATTCTTTACAATTACGTGTGCTATCTTTCCTATCCGATGTTAACCCTTATTCTTTTTCCCCGATGGTAATAGGTTTGCATACGTAATAGGTATTCTTTTCCACGTCCTTGCTGGTGTATGGTAAAATGTGAATAATGTTGTTACCGTCGTGGAAGAAATTGTTTCTTAAACCATTTAGCCCTCACGCCCTGATGCCTTTAAGAAGTGACAATTCCTTATAGAGAAGGTAACTTAAAGGGCGATAGGAGTTACCCTAATAGAAAACTGGGCTCGTGGCTAGGTTCATCAAACATCTCTGTTTAGAAATGAAACCTGTTCATTCGATGAAAATCCAACTTAACGCGATTATACGGTTTAGTCGTGCAGTCACCTGACGTGCTGAGCGAGACATTTTGTGTCCAATCCTGAGAAGTGATGTTCGCCATCATCACCATCACTCGTAGATCCTTAGTTATAAACTGCAAGGAGACCGGATTATCAGCCCCTTCTGAAAACAGAAATCTTCAACTGACTTATAGTTTTCCTTCTTCTGCTTGTACCATATCCTCATTAGATGTTGGTTGTCTGGTTCTTGTTGTCAGCAACTCGGAAAAAGAGTTGATCCCATACCATACCCGTAGATTCGATGATGATGATGATGATGATGATGATTGTTGTTTAAAGGGGCCTAACATCTAGGTCATTGGCCCCTACTGGTAGAAAATGAGATGAAATGCAATGACAATTAAAAGTCCGAAATTGATCCACTGACCAAAATTTAAAACGTGTTGATGAAGAATGAATGGATGCAAATGAATTTAAAATAATTAGCGGATCCAACTCACGATATTGAAATTTAAAAATAATTCCAAAATCAATCCACTGACTAGAATTCAAAAAGACGACGACGAACCATGATTATGAAATTAGAACAATCAGTGGATCCGACCCGCAATTGCCTTAAAGCAATAGTATAAACTGACCAAGGGGCTTCTTCCAAAGCACAATACTGAATCGAAGATGCTTGGTGTCTAAAGGGGTCCAAAATACAGGTGAACGGCCCCATAATGGTACTTATTCCTAGTAAAGTATTTCTGATGTAGCGGTACTAAACGCAAGTTTTTTTTACAAGTTACTTTACGTCGCACCGACACAAATAGGTCTTATGGGGACGATAGGACAGGAAAGGGTTAGAAGTGAGAAGGAAAAGGCCGTGGCCTTAATTAAGATACAGCCCCAGCATTCTCCTGGTGTGAGACTGGGAAACTAAGGAAAACCCTCTTGTGGGCTGCCGACAGTGGGGTTTGAACCCACTATCCCCCGAATACTGGATTCTGTTAATCACAAGACTCATGGCGTTCCACAGAGTATGGTACTACCCACAAGTATTGTACGTCGCACAGGTAACGCAGTCCTGTGGTGTTTCTCACATAATGACCCCACTCATGGGCAACCCAAAACCATGGGGTTCCCCACATAGTTGTACTAATCACAGTGGCCTCAATTATCCCGTGGTGTTCCTCATATAGCGGATGCTAATCACAGACAACATAGAGCCACAGTATCGCTCATACAGTGGTACTAAATCAGAGGCAACACAGAGCCACGGTATCGCTCATACAGTGGTACTAATCACAGACAACACAGAGCCACGGTATCGCTCATATAGTGGTACTAAATCACGGGCAACACAGAGCCACAGTATCGCTCATACAGTGGTACTAATCACAGACAACACAGAGCCACAGTATCGCTCATATAGTGGTACTAAATCACAGACAACACAGAGCCACAGTATCGCTCATATAGTGGTACTAAATCACAGACAACACAGAGCCACAGTATCGCTCATATAGTGGTACTAAATATCAGACAACACAGAGCCACAGTATCGCTCATATAGTGGTACTAATCACAGGCAACACAGAGCCACGGTATCGCACATATAGTGGTACTAAATCACGGGCAACACAGAGCCACGGTATCGCACATATAGTGGTACTAAATCACGGGCAACACAGAGCCACGGTATCGCACATATAGTGGTACGAAATCACGGGCAACACAGAGCCACGGTATCGCACATATAGTGGTACTAAATCACGGGCAACACAGAGCCACGGTATCGCTCATAGAGTGGTACTAATCACAGACAACACAGAGCCACAGTATCGCACATATAGTGGTACTAAATCACGGGCAACACAGAGCCACGGTATCGCACATATAGTGGTACTAAATCACGGGCAACACAGAGCCACGGTATCGAACATATAGTGGTACTAAATCACGGACAACACAGAGCCACGGTATCGCACATATAGTGGTACGAAATCACGGGCAACACAGAGCCACGGTATCGCACATATAGTGGTACTAAATCACGGGCAACACAGAGCCACGGTATCGCTCATAGAGTGGTACTAATCACAGACAACACAGAGCCACAGTATCGCACATATAGTGGTACTAAATCACGGGCAACACAGAGCCACGGTATCGCACATATAGTGGTACTAAATCACGGGCAACACAGAGCCACGGTATCGCTCATAGAGTGGTACTAAATCACAGACAACACAGAGCCACAGTATCGCTCATATAGTGGTACTAATCACGGGCAACACAGAGCCACGGTATCGCACATATAGTGGTACTAAATCACGGGCAACACAGAGCCACAGTATCGCACATATAGTGGTACTAAATCACAGACAACACAGAGCCACGGTATCGCACATATAGTGGTACTAATCACAGACAACACAGAGCCACAGTATAGCACATATAGTGGTACTAAATCACAGACAACACAGAGCCACAGTATCGCACATATAGTGGTACTAAATCACGGGCAACACAGAGCCACGGTATCGCACATATAGTGGTACTAAATCACAGACAACACAGAGCCACAGTATCGCTCATATAGTGGTACTAATCACGGGCAACACAGAGCCACGGTATCGCACATATAGTGGTACTAAATCACGGGCAACACAGAGCCACGGTATCGCACATATAGTGGTACTAAATCACGGGCAACACAGAGCCACGGTATCGCTCATAGAGTGGTACTAATCACAGACAACACAGAGCCACAGTATCGCTCATATAGTGGTACTAATCACAGGCAACACAGAGCCACGGTATCGCACATATAGTGGTACTAAATCACGGGCAACACAGAGCCACGGTATCGCACATATAGTGGTACTAAATCACGGGCAACACAGAGCCACAGTATCGCTCATATAGTGGTACTAATCACAGACAACACAGAGCCACAGTATCGCTCATACAGTGGTACTAAATCACAGACAACACAGAGCCAGAGTATCGCTCATATAGTGGTACTAAATCACAGACAACACAGAGCCACAGTATCGCTCATATAGTGCTACTAATCACAGACAACACAGAGCCAAAGTATCGCTCATATAGTGGTACTAAATCACAGACAACACAGAGCCACAGTATCGCTCATATAGTGCTACTAATCACAGACAACACAGAGCCACAGTATCGCTCATATAGTGCTAATAATCACAGACAACACAGAGCCACAGTATCGCTCATATAGTGCTACTAATCACAGACAACACAGAGCCACAGTATCGCTCATACAGTGGTACTAAATCACGGGCAACACAGAGCCACGGTATCGCTCATACAGTGGTACTAATCACAGACAACACAGAGCCACGGTATCGCTCATACAGTGGTACTAAATCACAGACAACACAGAGCCACAGTATCGCTCATATAGTGGTACTAATCACAGGCAACACAGAGCCACGGTATCGCTCATACAGTGGTACTAATCACAGACAACACAGAGCCACAGTATCGCTCATACAGTGGTACTAAATCAGAGGCAACACAGAGCCACGGTATCGCTCATACAGTGGTACTAATCACAGACAACACAGAGCCACAGTATCGCTCATACAGTGGTACTAATCACAGACAACACAGAGCCACGGTATCGCTCATATAGTGGTACTAATCACAGACAACACAGAGCCACAGTATCGCTCATACAGTGGTACTAATCACGGGCAACACAGAGCCACAGTATCGCTCATACAGTGGTACTAATCACAGACAACACAGAGCCACGGTATCGCTCATATAGTGGTACTAAATCACAGACAACACAGAGTCACAGTATCGCTCATATAGTGGTACTAAATCACAGGCAACACAGAGCCACGGTATCGCTCATATAGTGGTACTAAATCACAGGCAAAGCAGAGCCACAGTATCGCTCATATAGTGGTACTAAATCACAGGCAAAGCAGAGCCACAGTATCGCTCATACAGTGGTACTAAATCACAGGCAAAGCAGAGCCACAGTATCGCTCATACAGTGGTACTAAATCACAGGCAACACAGAGCCACGGTATCGCTCATATAGTGGTACTAAATCACAGACAACACAGAGCCACGGTATCGCTCATACAGTGGTACTAAATCACAGACAACACAGAGCCACAGTATCGCTCATACAGTGGTACTAAGTCACAGGCAAAGCAGAGCCACAGTATCGCTCATACAGTGGTACTAAATCACAGGCAAAGCAGAGCCACAGTATCGCTCATACAGTGGTACTAAATCACAGACAACACAGAGCCACGGTATCGCTCATATAGTGGTACTAAATCACAGACAACACAGAGGCACGGTATCGCTCATATAGTGGAACTAAATCACAGACAACACAGAGGCACGGTATCGCTCATATAGTGGTACTAAATCACAAACAACACAGAGCCACAGTATCGCTCATATAGTGGTACTAAATCACAGACAACACAGAGCCACAGTATCGCTCATATAGTGGTACTAAATCACAGGCAAAGCAGAGCCACAGTATCGCTCATATAGTGGTACTAAATCACAGACAACACAGAGGCACAGTATCGCTCATATAGTGGTACTAAATCACAGACAACACAGAGGCACGGTATCGCTCATATAGTGGTACTAAATCACAGACAACACAGAGCCACAGTATCGCTCATATAGTGGTACTAATCACAGACAACACAGAGCCACAGTATCGCTCATATAGTGGTACTAAATCACAGACAACACAGAGGCACGGTATCGCTCATATAGTGGTACTAAATCACAGACAACACAGAGCCACAGTATCGCTCATATAGTGGTACTAATCACAGACAACACAGAGCCACAGTATCGCTCATATAGTGGTACTAAATCACAGACAACACAGAGCCACAGTATCGCTCATAGAGTGGTACTAAATCACAGGCAGAGCAGAGCCACAGTATCGCTCATATAGTGGTACTAAATCACAGACAACACAGAGCCACAGTATCGCTCATATAGTGGTACTAATCACAGACAACACAGAGCCACGGTATCGCTCATATAGTGGTACTAATCACAGACAACACAGAGCCACAGTATCGCTCATAGAGTGGTACTAAATCACAGGCAAAGCAGAGCCACAGTACCGCTCATATAGTGGTACTAAATCACAGGCAACACAGAGCCACGGTATCGCTCATATAGTGGTACTAATCACAGACAACACAGAGCCACGGTATCGCTCATACAGTGGTACTAAATCACGGGCAACACAGAGCCACGGTATCGCTCATACAGTGGTACTAATCAGAGACAACACAGAGCCACAGTATCGCTCATATAGTGGTACTAATCAGAGACAACACAGAGCAACAGTATCGCTCATATAGTGGTACAAATCACAGACAACACAGAGCCACGGTATCGCTCATATAGTGGTACTAATCACAGACAACACAGAGCCACGGTATCGCTCATACAGTGGTACTAAATCACGGGCAACACAGAGCCACGGTATCGCTCATACAGTGGTACTAAATCACGGGCAACACAGAGCCACGGTATCGCTCATACAGTGGTACTAATCACAGACAACACAGAGCCACGGTATCGCTCATACAGTGGTACTAAATCACAGGCAACACAGAGCCACATTATCGCTCATATAGTGGTACTAAATCACGGGCAACGCAGAGCCACATTATCGCTCATATAGTGGTACTAAATCAGAGACAACACAGAGCCACGGTATCGCTCATACAGTGGTACTAAATCACGGGCAACGCAGAGCCACATTATCGCTCATATAGTGGTACTAAATCAGAGACAACGCAGAGCCACAGTATCGCTCATATAGTGGTACTAATCACAGACAACACAGAGCCACGGTATCGCTCATACAGTGGTACTAAATCACGGGCAACGCAGAGCCACATTATCGCTCATATAGTGGTACTAAATCACAGACAACACAGAGCCACAGTATCGCTCGTATAGTGGTACTAAATCACAGACAACACAGAGCCACAGTATCGCTCATATAGTGGTACTAAATCACAGACAACACAGAGCCACAGTATCGCTCATATAGTGGTACTAAATCACAGACAACACAGAGCCACAGTATCGCTCATATAGTGGTACTAAATCACAGACAACACAGAGCCACAGTATCGCTCATATAGTGCTACTAATCACAGACAACACAGAGCCAAAGTATCGCTCATATAGTGGTACTAAATCACAGACAACACAGAGCCACAGTATCGCTCATATAGTGCTACTAATCACAGACAACACAGAGCCACAGTATCGCTCATATAGTGCTACTAATCACAGACAACACAGAGCCACAGTATCGCTCATATAGTGCTACTAATCACAGACAACACAGAGCCACAGTATCGCTCATACAGTGGTACTAAATCACGGGCAACACAGAGCCACGGTATCGCTCATACAGTGGTACTAATCACAGACAACACAGAGCCACGGTATCGCTCATACAGTGGTACTAAATCACAGACAACACAGAGCCACAGTATCGCTCATATAGTGGTACTAATCACAGGCAACACAGAGCCACGGTATCGCTCATACAGTGGTACTAATCACAGACAACACAGAGCCACAGTATCGCTCATACAGTGGTACTAAATCAGAGGCAACACAGAGCCACGGTATCGCTCATACAGTGGTACTAATCACAGACAACACAGAGCCACGGTATCGCTCATATAGTGGTACTAAATCACGGGCAACACAGAGCCACAGTATCGCTCATACAGTGGTACTAATCACGGGCAACACAGAGCCACAGTATCGCTCATACAGTGGTACTAATCACAGACAACACAGAGCCACAGTATCGCTCATACAGTGGTACTAATCACAGACTACACAGAGCCACGGTATCGCTCATATAGTGGTACTAATCACAGACAACACAGAGCCACAGTATCGCTCATACAGTGGTACTAATCACGGGCAACACAGAGCCACAGTATCGCTCATACAGTGGTACTAATCAAGACAACACAGAGCCACGGTATCGCTCATATAGTGGTACTAAATCACAGACAACACAGAGCCACAGTATCGCTCATATAGTGGTACTAAATCACAGGCAACACAGAGCCACGGTATCGCTCATATAGTGGTACTAAATCACAGGCAAAGCAGAGCCACAGTATCGCTCATATAGTGGTACTAAATCACAGGCAAAGCAGAGCCACAGTATCGCTCATACAGTGGTACTAAATCACAAGCAAAGCAGAGCCACAGTATCGCTCATACAGTGGTACTAAATCACAGGCAACACAGAGCCACGGTATCGCTCATATAGTGGTACTAAATCACAGACAACACAGAGCCACGGTATCGCTCATACAGTGGTACTAAATCACAGACAACACAGAGCCACAGTATCGCTCATACAGTGGTACTAAATCACAGGCAAAGCAGAGCCACAGTATCGCTCATACAGTGGTACTAAATCACAGGCAAAGCAGAGCCACAGTATCGCTCATACAGTGGTACTAAATCACAGACAACACAGAGCCACGGTATCGCTCATATAGTGGTACTAAATCACAGACAACACAGAGGCACGGTATCGCTCATATAGTGGTACTAAATCACAGACAACACAGAGGCACGGTATCGCTCATATAGTGGTACTAAATCACAGACAACACAGAGCCACAGTATCGCTCATATAGTGGTACTAAATCACAGACAACACAGAGCCACAGTATCGCTCATATAGTGGTACTAAATCACAGGCAAAGCAGAGCCACAGTATCGCTCATATAGTGGTACTAAATCACAGACAACACAGAGGCACAGTATCGCTCATATAGTGGTACTAAATCACAGACAACACAGAGGCACGGTATCGCTCATATAGTGGTACTAAATCACAGACAACACAGAGCCACAGTATCGCTCATATAGTGGTACTAATCACAGACAACACAGAGCCACAGTATCGCTCATATAGTGGTACTAAATCACAGACAACACAGAGGCACGGTATCGCTCATATAGTGGTACTAAATCACAGACAACACAGAGCCACAGTATCGCTCATATAGTGGTACTAATCACAGACAACACAGAGCCACAGTATCGCTCATATAGTGGTACTAAATCACAGACAACACAGAGCCACAGTATCGCTCATAGAGTGGTACTAAATCACAGGCAGAGCAGAGCCACAGTATCGCTCATATAGTGGTACTAAATCACAGACAACACAGAGCCACAGTATCGCTCATATAGTGGTACTAATCACAGACAACACAGAGCCACGGTATCGCTCATATAGTGGTACTAATCACAGACAACACAGAGCCACAGTATCGCTCATAGAGTGGTACTAAATCACAGGCAAAGCAGAGCCACAGTACCGCTCATATAGTGGTACTAAATCACAGGCAACACAGAGCCACGGTATCGCTCATATAGTGGTACTAATCACAGACAACACAGAGCCACGGTATCGCTCATACAGTGGTACTAAATCACGGGCAACACAGAGCCACGGTATCGCTCATACAGTGGTACTAATCAGAGACAACACAGAGCCACAGTATCGCTCATATAGTGGTACTAATCAGAGACAACACAGAGCAACAGTATCGCTCATATTGTGGTACTAATCACAGACAACACAGAGCCACGGTATCGCTCATATAGTGGTACTAATCACAGACAACACAGAGCCACGGTATCGCTCATACAGTGGTACTAAATCACGGGCAACACAGAGCCACGGTATCGCTCATACAGTGGTACTAAATCACGGGCAACACAGAGCCACGGTAGCGCTCATACAGTGGTACTAATCACAGACAACACAGAGCCACGGTATCGCTCATACAGTGGTACTAAATCACAGGCAACACAGAGCCACATTATCGCTCATATAGTGGTACTAAATCACGGGCAACGCAGAGCCACATTATCGCTCATATAGTGGTACTAAATCAGAGACAACACAGAGCCACGGTATCGCTCATACAGTGGTACTAAATCACGGGCAACGCAGAGCCACATTATCGCTCATATAGTGGTACTAAATCAGAGACAACGCAGAGCCACAGTATCGCTCATATGGTGGTACTAATCACAGACAACACAGAGCCACGGTATCGCTCATACAGTGGTACTAAATCACGGGCAACGCAGAGCCACATTATCGCTCATATAGTGGTACTAAATCACAGACAACACAGAGCCACAGTATCGCTCGTATAGTGGTACTAAATCACAGACAACACAGAGCCACAGTATCGCTCATATAGTGGTACTAAATCACAGACAACACAGAGCCACAGTATCGCTCATATACTGGTACTAAATCACAGACAACACAGAGCCACAGTATCGCTCATATAGTGGTACTAAATCACAGACAACACAGAGCCACGGTATCGCTCATATAGTGGTACTAATCACAGACAACGCAGAGCCACGGTATCGCTCATATAGTGGTACTAAATCACAGACAACGCAGAGCCACAGTACCGCTCATATAGTGGTATTAAATCACAGACAACACAGAGCCACAGTACCGCTCATATAGTGGTACTAAATCAGAGGCAACACAGAGCCACAGTATCGCTCATATAGTGGTACTAAATCACAGACAACACAGAGCCACAGTGTCGCTCATATAGTGGTACTAAATCACAGACAACACAGAGCCACAGTATCGCTCATATAGTGGTACTAAATCAGAGGCAACACAGAGCCACAGTATCGCTCATATAGTGGTACTAAATCACAGACAACACAGAGCCACGGTATCGCTCATATAGTGGTACTAAATCACAGACAACACAGAGCCACGGTATCGCTCATATAGTGGTACTAAATCACAGACAACACAGAGCCACGGTATCGCTCATATAGTGGTACTAAATCACAGACAACACAGAGCCACGGTATCGCTCATATAGTGGTACTAAATCACAGACAACACAGAGCCACGGTATCGCTCATATAGTGGTACTAAATCACGGGCAACACAGAGCCACAGCATCGCTCATATAGTGGTACTAAATCACAGGCAACACAGAGCCACAGTACCGCTCGTATAGTGGTACTAAATCACAGACAACACAGAGCCACAGTACCGATCATATAGTGGTACTAAATCACAGACAACACAGAGCCACAGTATCGCTCATAGAGTGGTACTAAATCACAGACAACACAGAGTCACAGTATCGCTCATATAGTGGTACTAAATCACAGACAACACAGAGTCACAGTATCGCTCATATAGTGGTACTAAATCACAGACAACACAGAGTCACAGTATCGCTCATATAGGTGTACTAAATCACAGGCAAAGCAGAGCCACAGTATCGCTCATATAGTGGTACTAAATCACAGACAACACAGAGGCACGGTATCGCTCATATAGTGGTACTAAATCACAGGCAAAGCAGAGCCACAGTATCGCTCATACAGTGGTACTAAATCACAGACAACACAGAGCCACGGTATCGCTCATATAGTGGTACTAAATCACAGACAACACAGAGGCACGGTATCGCTCATATAGTGGTACTAAATCACAGACAACACAGAGGCACGGTATCGCTCATATAGTGGTACTAAATCACAGGCAAAGCAGAGCCACAGTATCGCTCATATAGTGGTACTAAATCACAGACAACACAGAGGCACGGTATCGCTCATATAGTGGTACTAATCACAGACAACACAGAGCCACGGTATCGCTCATATAGTGGTACTAATCACAGACAACACAGAGCCACAGTATCGCTCATATAGTGGTACTAAATCACAGGCAAAGCAGAGCCACAGTATCGCTCATATAGTGGTACTAAATCACAGACAACACAGAGCCACGGTATCGCTCATATAGTGGTACTAAATCACGGGCAAAGCAGAGCCACAGTATCGCTCATAGAGTGGTACTAAATCACAGGCAAAGCAGAGCCACAGTATCGCTCATATAGTGGTACTAAATCACAGACAACACAGAGCCACAGTATCGCTCATATAGTGGTACTGATCACAGACAACACAGAGCCACAGTATCGCTCATATAGTGGTACTAAATCACAGACAACACAGAGCCACAGTATCGCTCATAGAGTGGTACTAAATCACAGGCAAAGCAGAGCCACAGTATCGCTCATATAGTGGTACTAAATCACAGACAACACAGAGCCACAGTATCGCTCATATAGTGGTACTAATCACAGACAACACAGAGCCACGGTATCGCTCATATAGTGGTACTAATCACAGACAACACAGAGCCACAGTATCGCTCATAGAGTGGTACTAAATCACAGGCAAAGCAGAGCCACAGTACCGCTCATATAGTGGTACTAAATCACAGGCAACACAGAGCCACGGTATCGCTCATATAGTGGTACTAATCACAGACAACACAGAGCCACGGTATCGCTCATACAGTGGTACTAAATCACGGGCAACACAGAGCCACGGTATCGCTCATACAGTGGTACTAATCAGAGACAACACAGAGCCACAGTATCGCTCATATAGTGGTACTAATCAGAGACAACACAGAGCCACAGTATCGCTCATATAGTGGTACTAATCACAGACAACACAGAGCCACGGTATCGCTCATATAGTGGTACTAATCACAGACAACACAGAGCCACGGTATCGCTCATACAGTGGTACTAAATCACGGGCAACACAGAGCCACGGTATCGCTCATACAGTGGTACTAAATCACGGGCAACACAGAGCCACGGTATCGCTCATACAGTGGTACTAATCACAGACAACACAGAGCCACGGTATCGCTCATACAGTGGTACTAAATCACAGGCAACACAGAGCCACGGTATCGCTCATATAGTGGTACTAAATCACAGACAACACACAGCCACGGTATCGCTCATATAGTGGTACTAAATCACGGGCAACGCAGAGCCACATTATCGCTCATATAGTGGTACTAAATCAGAGACAACACAGAGCCACGGTATCGCTCATATAGTGGTACTAAATCACGGGCAACACAGAGCCACGGTATCGCTCATACAGTGGTACTAAATCACGGGCAACGCAGAGCCACATTATCGCTCATATAGTGGTACTAAATCACAGACAACACAGAGCCACAGTATCGCTCATATAGTGGTACTAAATCACAGACAACACAGAGCCACAGTATCGCTCGTATAGTGGTACTAAATCACAGACAACACAGAGCCACGGTATCGCTCATACAGTGGTACTAAATCACAGACAACACAGAGCCACAGTATCGCTCATACAGTGGTACTAAATCACAGACAACACAGAGCCACAGTGTCGCTCATATAGTGGCACTAAATCACAGACAACGCAGAGCCACAGTATCGTTCATACAGTGGTACTAAATCACAGACAACACAGAGCCACAGTATCGCTCATACAGTGGTACTAAATCACAGACAACACAGAGCCACAGTATCGCTCATATAGTGGTACTGAATCACAGACAACACAGAGCCACAGTATTGCTCATACTGTGGTACTAAATCACGGGCAACACAGAGCCACGTTATCGCTCATACTGTGGTACTGAATCACAGGCAACACAGAGGCACAGTATCGCTCATATAGTGGTACTAAATCACAGACAACACAGAGCCACGGTATCGCGCATACAGTGGTACTAAATCACGGGCAACACAGAGCCACGGTATCGCACATTTAGTGGTACTAAATCACAGACAACACAGAGCCACAATATCGCTCATATAGTGGTACTAAATCACGGGCAACACAGAGCCACAGTATCGTTCATATAGTGGTACTAATCACAGACAACACAGAGCCACAGTATCGCTCATATAGTGGTACTAATCACAGACAACACAGAGCCACGGTATCGCTCATATAGTGGTACTAATCACAGACAACACAGAGCCACGGTATCGCTCATATAGTGGTACTGATCACAGACAACACAGAGCCACGGTATCGCTCATATAGTGGTACTAATCACAGACAACACAGAGCCACGGTATCGCTCATATAGTGGTACTAATCACAGACAACACAGAGTCACAGTATCGCTCATATAGTGGTACTAAATCACGGGCAACACAGAGCCACGGTATCGCTCATACAGTGGTACTAAATCAGAGGCAACGCAGAGCCACGGTATCGCTCATATAGTGGTAATGAATCACAGACAACACAGAGCCACAGTATCGCTCATATAATGGTACTGAATCACAGACAACACAGAGCCACGGTATCGCTCATATAGTGGTACTAAATCACGGGCAACACAGAGTCACAGTATCGCTCATATAGTGGTACTGAAATGAAATGGCGACAAATCAAAATACCTGCCAACTTGTCCTCGGACACTCCCGGCACTAAAAGCCATGAGCCATTTTATTTAATACAGAGGAGGAAAAAGGCAGTCCGTTTTCAGTCCTAACAAGTCTACCAGAATATAGTAACTCACCCAACTATCCCATTTACCCATCGAATTAATTATTTATGTTTTCTCATGTAGAGGAAGTTGTGAGAATTTTAGTGTACAAGAAGCATTATGGGGAGAAATAATTCTCGTTTAGAATCTCGTGTTCGGAGACAGCTGATCATCTTCTATCTACACCAGCGCCGCGTAGTGTAGGAACACATCAACCAGCAGAAGTCGTCACACTGTGCATTTCTATTCGTCCTGCCCATATCATAAAGAAAAGCGAAGTCATCTCCGAACAGGCCATGAAGGCCCTTGGAACAGTGGAAGGTAGCCTAAAGGCATCCGCTAGCCGTAACCTCGGCACTTCATGGGGTAGAGTGGTTAGCTCTACGCCCGGCCGCCTTTGCCCCCAGGTATTAACCTGGATCTCATTTTTGGTGTAGGCTGGGTGAACCTCAGGGCCATGTGCACCTCCGGAAGTGGAAATCTCATTTTTAAAATTTTTCGACTTCCTGACGGGGCGAACCGAGCACGCCATTACAGCCTCGACCAGGCAGCCCCTAATCCATATCATAGTTCAATTTATTTTTCACTTTCTCTCTGCCAAGATACTTCAGCTAGCTGGTCTTCCTCAAGGGAGGGCAGTTCGTGTTCAGTTTCATGGAAGGGATTTCTGACCCACGAGCTTTCTCAACCAGACTTAATATGTGGTCTGAGTGTGGATACTAGCAATTCCAAGAGTCTCAGAATTACAGTACCTCACTTACACTGCCTTGTTGTATTTCTTCTTTTTTTCCGCTGCTACCTTGTACTATCTATCGGCCAAGTTACGTAAGTTATAACTTACAACAGTGAAGATATAATTACTAAATTTGGTATAATGGCCTATAAATATTGCATGTGCACAATAAAACTTAACTCGATAAGTACGTACATACAAGTCCGTCTCCGTGCTGTAGTCGTTAGTTCGATTCCGACCTCAGCCATCCTCCAAGCGGTTTTTCGTGGTTTCCCAATTCTCCTCCAGCCAAAATGCCGGGATGCTACCTAACTTAAGGACACGGGCGATCCCTTCCCTCTTCCTTGTCTATCCCTTCCAATCTTCCCATCCCCCCACAAGGTCCCTGTTCATCATAAGCAGATGAGGCCACTTGGACGAGGTACTGGTCGTCCTCCCCAGTTGTATCCTTCGACCGAAAGTCTCACGCTCCAGGACACTGCCCTTGAGGCAGTAGAGATGGAATCCCTCGCTGAGTCCGAGGGACAAACCAATCCCGGAGGGTAAACTGATTAAGAAAGAGAGAAATTACTTACAAGTTACAATATTATTACGGGGACTACAGTTTGGGAATGTCTGCACTAAGCGAAGACTGAGCCCTGGCATTGGGGACAGTCCTTGTGAGTTCCACCTTCCACTCTCGAATAGTGGTAATCCCCTCTCTCCCACATACGCGCGCACCAGCAATTTCGAATCCATAAGCTTTTAAGCGCTTTTGCTATGTGAGGTATCGACCGACTGTAATGTACCTGCATAATGTTTCCCCTACTGGACCTCAGCTGGTGACATTGCCTGGAAAACTAATTTCAGACAATATTTCTATTCCTCAACCAACGTAAGCTATATTTTATGAAACCTACAGCCATATAAATGTAAGTCCACTGTCATTTTCTTTTTATGGCAATAAAATAATAATTAACCAGATTAAGTTTAAATTATTAATGAATGTTTTCAGTGATCAAAATTCCACAAAATATATCAAGAATTATGATAAACATTTATTGCCTGAGTCACAATTAGACATCGGATATGTATGCAGATCAGCGTTACCAACCTTACGATCTGGATCGTTCATGCACGATAATTCGATGCTGTGTACTATCATACGATCCAACCCGCGGATCGTACGCCTGTTGTGCGATCCTATGATGTACCGTAAGTTTTGTCTTATTTTCCCTTTTAAATGCGTAGATTTTTGTTCCTTCTCTTATTCGTGTAAGTTATGTTTTCATAGATGAAAAATTCGAAAGAGATAGAGAGACGTTTCGAGAATGCGATCTTTCCTTTCTGAGTTACTTCACGGTCTCGCGCCTGTACTGTAATCAGTGGATCATATCATTCGCCTTCAGCACATTGACGATAGATGGAGGAAATCACCATTTCCCAACGTCTGTAAAGAGACTTACATAGCAAATATTTTAATGATTTATTTTAAGTCGTACGATCTTCTCTTGAAAAAAATACGATCATTCTGGGGTTATTGTACGATCCTGACCATCTCCGAGGTTGGCAACGCTGATGCAGATGCATATTTTGTTAGCCCATATGTAGACCTCCAGAACCGATAACGAGGTGCGTTTGAAGATGAAATTGGACCAATTATTAAGTTTAATAGTGCATATTTATGCATATTTTCATATATTTGAGATTAGTGCATACATTTCAAATTTCGGATTTATTGCGAATATTTTCTACATATTTTGACATGTTTTACAAGCAGTCTTTAACAAAATGTAAAGCAATTAATTCCGTGAATTCTTTGGCAATGAAATGGTTCAAAGGGAACTGACACTTACCAAGACATACTTCCAAATCATACGGGAATCGGTCAAGAAGCTAGAAAGACGTGGATTGAGTCTTGGTGATTCGCCGGACATTATGGATAACGTGAAGCGTGAAATGGAAGGTATCCCAGGATACCTCGGAGTCCGCCTGCAAACAAAATATCGTGATGTCCTTAAACGAAATCCTAGCGACGACACCTATACTCGTTCCCGAATTCAAGTACTGTCCTGTCACATCCCCAGATATAGGCAGATAATTCTCCGCATTGAAGGTACCTTTTACAGACAAATTCCACAGATTTAAACCAGAAAACTTGGAGAAGACTGCTGTAGTGTACTGGAAAGCCGACGAACTTACTACGCCGGCGTAGCAGGGGGAGAGGTGATACTCCCACGTGGCGCGTCTCAGATGGCGGATAGGAGGATCCTTACCGGCTTGCTGGTGCACTTGACAGAAATAAAATAGCTCTCGCGGACCAAACACACAACGCCCTGTGGCTGGGGGACTCAGACGAATAATACACCCACAGTATGCCCTGGGTGTTGTAAGAGGGACTAAATGGGGTGACCAAGGGATGATGACGTTAGAACCATGAGACTACTTGTAATTAGTAACCTCACGCGACGAACACCATGGGTCGCCTTTACTTACGAGTAGTGCCACTATGTTAGGTACATAATAAGTTTGTGATTAGTACCAACAGAGGGTTAATCAGTATGAATTTTACAGTACCCGTGATTATCATCACTATATACGGAACACCACGGGCTTACGTTGCCTGTAATTGGAACCATTATATGAGAAACGCCATAGGTCTGCCTTACCCGTGACTGGTACCACAATGTGAGGAACACCATGGTTCTACCTTACTAGCGGTATGTACCATTATGAGGGGCCGTTGACCTGGATCGTGGACCCCTTCAGACACAAGCATCATCGATTCAGTATTGTGCTTTGAAAGCAGCTCCTTGTTCAGTATATACCATTGTTTTAAGATAGTTTCTGGGAAGGTGGGGCATTGCGGGTCGGATCCACTGATTGTTTTAAATTCATATTCATCCATTCATTCTTCATCATCACATTCTGAATTCTGGTCAGTGGATGAGTTTTGGACTTTTAAATTATTATTACATTTCATAAAATTAGCGGCCGATGATCCAGATGTTCTCTCCCTCTCTCGACTCCATGAACGACGGGAAATCTCAGTAGCCATTGCTACGCACAAAATTCTCAAACTGAAGACCCCACCCTACCTATATAATGCATTTAAATCTATGGAGTCAGTACATAACAGAGATAATAGGTTTACAAAAACTACCCTTCAGATTCCCCTTCATCGTACCACTAAATTTAACAAATCTTTTGTTTGCACTGCATCCCGTATCTTCAATGTCTTTAATCTTCACCGTTTCGCAAATGACAGGAACTGCACCCAAATAAAGCAGTCCTTAACATCTATCTTCCTGGAGGAGTACGCAAGGGGCTGAGATCAGGTATTCTTGTGTCTAATAATAAGAAATATGTATATTTCTAAGAATTTTTTTTCTGTTTTTTATATTCCTGAGATTCTTGTAGCCTAAAATATTAAAACATCGAATGATATACTTTATTACTTCTTATATGATTTATGTTTTAATTTTATTGGAATTGGTATCTGTATTTTAATTTTTAAGTTTAATGTTTAATTTAATATTTTAATATTATAAAATGTAGTTAGTATATTCATAAACTTGTATTGTGTTATAAGTAGACGCTACATAAAGGGGCTTTTCAGCCTCAGTGGCATGTATATCATCATTATTAATAAATTCAAATTCAATTCAAATTCTCTCTCTCTCTCTCTCTCTCTCTCTATTCGTTTAGTCTATTCCGACTCTCCATGACCCCATGAACTAAAATACGCCAATTTCTTCTGTCCTGCACTACCTCCCGAAGATTTTCCAAGCTGGAATTTAGTACTTTTGTGATGTCATCAGTCCATCTCATTCTTTGCCACCGTCTTCTCCTTGTGCCTTCGATCTTCCCCAGCATTAAATGTCTTTTCTAATGAATTGTGGCTTCTCATGATGTGTCGAAAGGCAATCATCTAAAGCCAAATCCTAACAAGACTCAGGTGTGCGCATTTCACTTAAGGAATAGAGAAGCTCGGCGGGAACTGGACTTTACATGGCAAGGCAAACGCCTTGAACATTGTCCAACACCTGTGTTGTAGTCCTGTCCTTCAAGAAACATTGCCACAACACCAGGCTGAAAGTCAGTTCACGGAACAATATTTTGAGAAAGCTCACAGCCACCACCTGGGGAGCAAGCTCTCGCGTCCTGAGAACCTCTGCTTTTGCTTTGTGTGTGTCCGCTGCAGAGTGCGCTTCAACCAAGCAGGTTGACATTGCAATCAACGAGACCGTACGAATCTTGTCGGGATGTCTGAAGCCAACTCCAGTTGACAAACTCTACCCGATTGCTGGAACAGCTCCCCCAACTATAAGAAGGGCTGTTGCTGCTCATGCAGAGAGGACGAAGCAGAATAATGATTTTTCGCCATCCACTGCATGATCACCAGACTGAAGTCGAGAAAGAGCTTCATCACCAGGACTCAACCACTGATAGGAACATCGGAGTCTAACTGCATCACCAAGTGGAAGAGCATGTTGCCATCTGATACCCCTGCAAAGGAAGAACTAGTTCCACGGAATGACCTGCCCTACCCTATTTGGAGATCACTTAATCGTCTTAGGGTAGGTGTCCCTCTTTGCAAGACCAACATGCAAAAATGGGGCATACTTCCAGCTTATGGAGACGCATCCTGCGAGTGTGGTGAAACACAAGATCCGAACCATCTGCTTATCTGTCCTCTACTAGAATAATCCTGCACTACACAGGACCTGATCGAGGCGAACAACAAGGCCATCGCAGTTGCTACATTTTGGAAATGCTGACCGGACACGGAATGATGATGATGAACTTTTGTTTCAGGATTAGGCCATCCAAGGAGCACTCTAGTTTTAGTTGCTGTATAACTGACCTATTTGTTCTCTTCGCAGTCCATGGACTCTAAGGATTTTCCTCCAACACCACAATTCAAAGGAGCCTATTCTGCAGCGTTCAGCATTTCTTAAGGTCCAGGTCATTGCCTTTCTACCAAGTAGCAATCGTCTTTTGATTTCATGGCTGCAGCCACCATCAGCAGAAATCTGTGAGCCTCTCTCCCTCAGGTAGAACACCCTCAAGGTCATCATTACGAACCCTGCTGTCCATCCCCACTCATCACAGTAGTACGTAGAACAAGTCATTTGTACCGGGGACCATACGTTCCTGGAATTCTCTCCCGGCTGAAATTAGAGACATAAGCAACCTAAAGCTATTCAGAATAATGTGCTGGAAATTTTACCTACACTCAGATTAATTTACTCTTAGAAGCACCCTTAAATTTTAGATTATTAAGTTAAATGAATAAAATGCCAATGTAAGGTTAGAAACATTATAGTTTATATTTTTAGAGATATAGCTAAAATAATAGTAAATATTATAAATTAATTTTAAAATGTTAAAATGATTTTTATGATGCTTTACAGTTCATTCAAATTACATTTCACATTAATTTTAAATTATAATTAACTTATTTTTAAATTTAAGTAGTTATAATCTTCAGTTATTATGTTTATGCAGGTGCATAATTATATGGTTTGGCATAATAGCAGGCTTCATAGCCTAAGCCCCGCCATGTACAGAAAGACATAAATAAATAAATAAATAAATAAATAAATAAATAAATAAATAAATAAATAAATAAATAAATAAATAAATAAGATAGTTGAAAACCGAGACTACCTCCACTTTTTTTCCTCCTACATGCCATGAATTAACAGGTATAGTTGCCAAATTTTTGTTTTCTTGACATTCAACATTAGCCCAGCCTTTGAACTTTGTTCTTTCACTTTCAGATGTTTGGCCCCTTTAAATAACAAGCATCATCATCAACATCATGTATTGCAAAGCAAATTATAGAAAGGAATAGGGTGTGGAAGTGTAAAATAAAAAAGGAATATGTATTTAAGTGTGTTTTTCACGCTTATGACTTTTTAACGGGGTTTTCTTAAAACCCTACTAATTGGTTCATCATGTGTATTAATTAACACATTGTGTCTGTTCTAGGAGACGTGTGCATATTGTGAACACTGGTACGTCTCACAAACTATGCACGAGTGGAACAGCTGCAGCTGTAAGTAGTGTGACTTTTTGTTTTTTATTCAGTTGTTTATTAATGTTATGTATTGGTGTGGGTGAATCGCGTGTGTCTTTACTAAGGCCCGCGAGAGTTGGAGTTTTGACATTTAGCGCCACCGGCGAGAAAAAGGTGACTAACGCTGCTCGAAAATGTTGTGTTGCCATGGCAACGATAACAGAGATGCCACATTTACGAAAGCTATCGGCACGTGGGTCGGCTTGCTCTCAGTCGCTTTTTTTTGGTGTTATTTGGAGTGGTATTGTGTCAGTTATTGCTGCTTTATGTATTTACCTACGTGTTTGTTTTTTAAAATATTATGTTCGTTAATAGTTTAATTTTTTGTAAGTTAATCAGTGGCCTAGTTGCACAGTTCTATTCTGTATTTAACACGTGCATTTGTTGAGATTATTGTCAGAAACTGAAGAATTTATTAGTGATTATGGACTCTGATATTTATCGGCAATGACGTGTTCTGTCTCTTTAATGCTGGAATTATTACTAGAGCCTAGGAACTGGTCAACGTTTATTGAATTGCCTATATATTTGATCAAATACTCAGCCTGTATGAAGGGTAATCTATCGCAGATTGAGGTAACTATGACAACGCAGCGTACTTGGTAGTTACTGCTTTCGCCGCTCAAATGTCTGTACTTGCTTCTTTACGACTTAGGCAATAATGTTTATCATTGTTCTTTATACATTTTGTGTAATTTTGATCACTGAACACACTCACCTTATATATTATTTAAGTAGTATAGATCCCTCTTGCAGCGCTCACAAGTAACCGATCGTCACAAATGAGCATTCAAAACAAAGAGAATAGACATTAGCAGTGACGAATTGCACTCTCATTTCATAAATAGCGATAATTTTTTTAATTAGTTTAAACAATTGTACGAAGTGTGCGATTTGCAAATACTGTTGCTGTAGGAAAATACGCGCCATCATTGATGTCCACTTCACATTTTGACCGTTGGGCCGCCAGTTTTGTGTCATTATAACTGTAATCCTCCTCTGCGAACCATGTGACCTTGCCGCGGTGGGGAGGCTTGCGTGTCTCAATGATGCAGATAGCCGAGCCGCAGGTGCAACCATATCGGATGGGTATCTGTTGAGAGACCAGACTAACGAATGGTTCATCGAAAGGGGGGTAGCAGCCTTTCGATAGTTGCAAGGGCGGCAGTGTAGATGATTGACTGATACGGCCTTGTAATAATACTCAACATGGCTTAGCTGTGTTGATACTGCTACACGGCTGAAAGCAACGGGAAACTACAGCCGTAACTACCTCCCGAGGACATGCAGCTCTCTCTGTATGAATGATGTACTGATGATGGCTTCCTCCCGGGTAAAATATTCCGGAGGTAAACTAGCCCCCCATTCGGAACTCCGGGTGGGGACTACACGAGAGGGGGCGATCATCAGGAAGCTGGTTACTGACATTCTGCGAGTCGGAGCGTGGAATGTTAGAAGTTTGAATCGTTGTGGTAGGTTAGAGAACCTGAAAAGGGAGATGGATAGGCTAAAGTTAGATGTAGTTGGTATAAGTGAAGTACGTTGGCAGGAAGAACAAGATTTTTGGTCAGGCGACCACCGAATTATCAACACAAAATCAAACAGGGGAATGCAGGAGTTGGTTTAATAATGAATAAGAAAATAGGGGAGCGGGTAAGCTACTACGACCAGCATAGTGAAAGGATTATTGTCGTCAAGATAGACACCAAACCAATGCCCACCACAATAGTGCAGGTCTATATGCCTACTGGTTCAGCAGATGATGAAGAAATCGAAAGAATATATGAGGAGATATAAGATTTAATACAATATGTAAAAGGTGACGAGAATCTAATTGTGATGGGAGACTGGAATGCAGTGGTAGGTCAAGGAAGAGAAGGTAATACAGTAGGAGAATTTGGATTGGGACAAAGGAACGAAAGAGGAAGTCGGCTGGTTGAATTCTGCACTGATCATAATTTAGTCCTTGCCAATACTTGGTTCAAACACCACAAACGGCGGCTGTATACGTGGATGAGACCTGGAGAGACTGGAAGGTGTCAAATAGACTTCATTATGAATAGGCAGAGATTCAGAAACCAGGTGTTGGATTGCAAAACTTTCCCAGGAGCAGACGTGGACTCTGACCATAACTTGTTGGTCATGAAATGCCATCTGAAGTTGAAGAAATTGAGGAAAGGAAAGAATGCAAAAAGATGGGATCTAGACAAGTTGAAAGAAAAGAGTGTAAGGGATTGTTTCAAGAAACATGTTGCACAAGGACTAAATGAAAAGGCTGAAGGAAACACTATAGAGGAAGAGTGGAGAGTCATGAAAAATGAAGTCAGTAGGGCTGCTGAAGAAATGTTAGGAAGGAAGAAAAGATCAACTAAGAATCAGTGGATAACTCAGGAGATACTAGACCTGATAGATGAACGACGAAAATACAAGAATGCTAGAAATGAAGAGGGCAGAAAAGAATACAGACGATTAAAAAATCAAGCGGATAGAAAGTGCAAGGTAGCTAAGGAAGAATGGCTGAAGGAGAAGTGCAAGGATGTCGAAGGCTGTATGGTCCTGGGTAAGGTAGATGCTGCATACAGGAAAATCAAGGAAACCTTTGGAGAAAGGAAATCTAGGTGTATGAATATTAAGAGCTCAGATGGAAAGCCACTTCTGGGGAAAGAAGACAAAGCAGAAAGATGGCAGGAGCATATCCAACAGTTGTATCAAGGTAAAGATGTAAATAATTTGGTTCTGGAACATGAAGAGACTGTTGATGCTGATGAAATGGGAGACCCAATTTTGAGGTCAGAGTTTGACAGAGCTGTGAGTGACCTCAACAGGAACAAGGCACCTGGAATTTATGACATTCCCTCTGAATTACTGACTGCCTTAGGAGAAACCAGCATGGCAAGGTTATTTCATTTAGTGTGCAAGATGTATGAGACAGGAGAAGTCCCATCCGATTTTCGGAATAATGTTGTTATACCTATTCCCAAGAAAGCCGGTGCTGACAGGTGTGAAAACTACCGCACCATTAGTTTAGTATTTCATGCCTGCAAAATTTTAACACGTATTATTTACAGAAGAATGGAAAAACAAGTTGAGTCTGAGTTGGGAGAAGATCAATTTGGCTTCAGAAGAAATGTAGGAACACGTGAAGCAATCCTGACTTTACGTCTGGTCTTAGAGGATCGAATCAAGAAGGACAAGCCCACGTGCATGGCATTCGTAGATCTAGAAAAGGCATTCGATAATGTTGATTGGACCAAGCTATTTATGATTCTGAAGATGATAGGGATCAGATACCGAGAACGAAGAATTATCTACAATCTGTATAAACATCAGTCTGCAGTGATAAGAATCGAGGGCTTTGAAAAAGAAGCAGCAATCCAGAAAGGAGTGAGGCAAGGCTGCAGTTTATCCCCTCTCCTTTTCAATGTTTACATAGAACAGGCAGTAAAGGAAATCAAAGAGAAATTTGGAAAGGGAATCACAGTCCAAGGAGAGGAAATCAAAACCTTGAGATTTGCCGATGATATTGTTATTTTATCTGAGACTGCAGAAGATCTCGAGAAGTTGCTGAAGGGTATGAATGAAGTCTTGGGTAAGGAGTACAAGATGAAAATAAATAAGTCCAAAACAAAAGTAATGGAGTGCAGTCGAACAAAGGCAGGTGATGTAGGAAATATTAGATTAGGAAACGAAGTCTTAAAGGAAGTAGATGAATATTGTTACTTGGGTAGTAAAATAACTAACGATGGCAAAAGTAAGGAGGACATAAAATGCAGACTAGCACAAGCAAGGAAGAGCTTTCTTAAGAAAAGAAATTTGCTCACTTCAAACATTGATATCGGAATTAGAAAGATGTTTTTGAAGACTTTGGTGTGGAGCGTGGCATTGTATGGAAGTGAAACATGGACGATAACTAGCTCAGAAAGAAAGAGAATAGAAGCTTTTGAAATGTGGTGTTACAGAAGAATGCTGAAGGTGAGATGGATAGATCGAATAACGAATGAAGAGATACTGAATCGAATTGGTGAGAGGAGATCGATTTGGCTAAATTTGACGAGAAGAAGAGATAGAATGATAGGACACATCTTAAGACACCCAGGACTTGTTCAGTTGGTTTTTGAAGGAAGTGTAGGTGGTAAGAACGGTAGGGGTAGACCAAGGTATGAATATGACAAGCAGATTAGAGCAGATGTAGGATGCAATAGTTACGTAGAAATGAAAAGGTTAGCACAGGATAGAGTGGCATGGAGAGCTGCATCCAACCAGTCTATGGACTGATGACTCAAACAACAACATAACTGTAATCATCAGTTAAGAAAAGAATGATTGTAAAACCAAAAATTACTTCCGGAACATTCGTTCTTGCATTTGCTTCCGTTCAAGTGGATGCCAGTGGGCCTAGAATTTGCAAAAGTAGAACGGATATTCTCAATGTAAAGTGTGATATCTTAAGTGACCCTCAGTAAACGTGACGTTCACAGTGATAATAACAAGTGCACTTGTTTTGAAGGAGAGCGCGTACTGTGCTGCTGACCGGGGGGCGAAAGTTGTGGAGTAACGGGCGTCACTCAATTTACCTAAATTAATGTTTTAAGTCCTTTGCGAAACAACTCAACATAAAGGTGGGTCCAGCACTCTGAACTGAGAGGGGAGTTCCTCAGGGCAGTGTTATCGGACCTTTATGTTTTCTTATATATATAAATGATATGAGTAAAGGAGTGGAATCGGAGGTAAGGCATTTTGCGGATGATGTTATTCTCTATAGAGTGATAAATAAGTTACAAGATTGTGAGCAACTGCAACGTGACCTCGAAAATATTGTGAGATGGACAGCAGGCAATGGTATGTTGACAAACGGGGCTAAAAGTCAGGTTGCGAGTTTCACAAATAGGAAAAGTCCTCTCAGTTTTAATTACTGCGTTGATGGGGTGAAAGTTCCTTTTGGGGATCATTGTAAGTATCTAGGTGTTAATATAAGGAAAGATCTTCACTGGGGTAATCACATAAATGGGATTGTAAATAAAGGGTACCGATCTCTGCACATGGTTATGAGGGTGTTTAGGGGTTGTAGTAAGGATGTAAAGGAGAGTGTATATAAGTCTGTGGTAAGACCCCAACTAGAGTATGGTTCCAGTGTATGGGACCCTCACGAGGATTACCTGATTCAAGAACTGGAAAAAATCCAAAGAAAAGCAGCTCGATTTGTTCTGGGTGATTTCCGACAAAAGAGTAGCGTTACTAAAATGTTGCAATGTTTGGGTTGGGAAGAATTGAGAGAAAGAAGAAGAGCTGCTCGACTAAGTGGTATGTTCCGAGCTGTCAGCGGAGAGATGGCGTGGATTGACATTAGTAGACGAATAGGTTTGAATGGCGTCTATAAAAGTAGGAAAGATCACAATATGAAGATAAAGTTGGAATTCAAGAGGACAAACTGGGGCAAATATTAATTTATAGGAAGGGGAGTTAGGGATTGGAATAACTTACCAAGGGAGATGTTCAGTAAATTTCCAATTTCTTTGAAATCATTTCGGAAAAGGCTAGGAAAGCAACAGATAGGGAATCTGCCACCTGGGCGACTGCCCTAAATGCAGATCAGTATTGATTGATTGATTGACTGTTAATTCTAGCACACCTACGGGTTACACCCTTCCTATAACGCCCAATGGGAGTCATTTTCACCTCATATTTCATTTTAACGCAGTTTACGTGTTTGGTTACGATTTTTTTTATTTTTCTAGTTTCTGTGATGTTTTATAACCTAAAAATTCTTTGCGTACAGTCTCGAAGACAATTGTGGGCACAGTGAGTGGAATTATAAGTCGTGCGATTATATTTTCGTTCGTTTCGGCGGAGTTTGTGAAGACATTCCCTGGTATTCGAACTATGATTTGGAAAAAGTGCAAGAAATCAAATAATGAGTAACCACTTTATTATAAACATAAAAAATTAAGTGTTAAAATATGAGTTACATCAAGATCGGGTACTAGTTGTAAACATCTTAACGTCATTTTACTTTTGAATGCCCTGTAGAAAGGAATAAATTTCGTATGAACAGTTCAACATACAACTAGAGGCCATTGCGTTTCTTACACTTCTTAGTATAGATGGCAGTGCAAAACCCACAGACTGCTTTATTGTTTGCGATGCATTTTCCTACTGTCCTATTCTTCTTGCAACTTTCCTTGACTTGACAGTACTTTGTCAATGACCTACAATCAGATGGTTTACTTCATATATGAACAGCTTTTCTTCTGTTCAAATAAGCACTTACCAAGTCTTCAGCTAGCTTTTTTACAGAAATCATGATGTTGATGTTTTCTCTAATGTTATTTCCTTGTATAGGTTTTGTTGCAGCCAGATCTAACATGTTCTGAAAAGAGTAAACTGGCCATCGCCTTGTCCCTGTTGTGGTAGATTATTTGCGGTCCATCTGGTCCACTACATCGACACCATACTTTGTCTCGTTATAACATGTCACTGCAGAGGGTGTTTCTTTTTTCCACATTATCAGAGATGTCTACGTCTGGGTGGAGTGTGTTTAGAAGCACCACATTATTTCTCCACTTACTTGAATATACAGTAAGGTTCATATCATCATTCTTTGTTGTTGAGCAGAGTTTATGATTTTAAAACAGAACAATGCAACGTCGTCAAAAACAATAATGAAGTAGGCCATTACAGTGTTGAGTTCTACACCGTGATTGCGTACTGTATTCTAAATTGACGTTTGGCCTATTTTGACTCTGTCTGGTGGTTATGCGCTGAAACATAGACATCCAACCACGACCGAATGGGAGACAATTCGCAAGTGGCGCTCCTAGTGGCGTGACCTGAAAATTCGCGCTAAGTTCAGATATAAACGGAAATGAGTATACAGAAACGGATAAATATATTACGTATAGAAAAAAGTGTTATTAAGATATTAACTTCAAAGTTGTTAAAGCAATTCTGGATAAATGAATGAAGAAGATTATTTAACAGGTTATTATTTAAAGACTGAAATTAGACATATAATCAAGATGTACCATTTCTATTTAATCTGTACATTGAAGAGGCCATGAAAATTTTTAAATCCAAAACACCTGGAATGGAACAACTGTACACTGTATTAGATTTGCCGACGATATTGCACTTCTAGCTGACAATGAGAAGAACATGCAGATCATGCTCAACAAATTAACTTCCATCTTAAAAGATTTCCAACTTAACATTAATGTAAATAAAACTAATGTTATGGTTGTAAGGAAATCTAAAATGAAGCCAGAGGCACAGCTCAGAATTGGAAATATTTTATTAAAACAGGTGCACAAGTTCTGCTACTTAGGATCAGTTATTACCGATGACAACAGATGCACTGTGGAAATAAAAAGAAGGATTTCCCTGTGTAAGAAAGCCTTTGAGGAGAAGAAGCAGCTCTTAACTAATAAAGCCTTAAATACTGAACAAAAGAAATTATTTATCAAAACGTTCATTTGGAGTGTGCTGCTATACGGCTGTGAAGGATGGACTCTCTTGAAGGAGGACGTGAAACGACTAGAGGCAGTGGAAATGTGGCTATGGAGGAAGATGACAAGAACTAGCTGGATTGAGAAGAAAACTAATGAAGCAGTGCTTAGAGAAATAAACACCCGGAGACATTTAATAACAACGATGAAAAGGAGAAAAGCGTCAGTTTTCGGTCACGTTCTCTAAACTGATATGTGGCGGGGCTCAGGCTATGAAGCCTGCTATTATGCCAAACCATATTATACAAGAGCTTTATACAATTTACGGAATAATGTACATAAAATCATTTTTACATATATTTCTAAAAATCACTAAAATTAATTTACTTAACCTCTATAATTTTGTATCCTTATTGATAATTAAGAGGTAATTATTAAATTTTTACGTTGAAATCTACTTTTTACATATTTGAGTACCACATTAAACATTTCCTTTTAAATAGCCTCGGATTGCCTATGCCTCTAATTTCAGCTGGGATTGAGTTCCAGGAACGTATGGTAGCAGGTATGAATGAGTTGTTGTACGAGTTACTGTGGTGAATGGGAATGGACAAGAGGGAACGTGTGGATGACCTTGAGGGAGCTCTGTCAGAAGGGGAGAGGTATTTAAAGTCTTTTCTAAGATAGTCTGGTTTGCTTGTTTGCAGAATACTGTGGAGAAGGGAAACAGCGTGGTATTTACGTCGTTCAGTCAATCTTAGCCATGATAGCTGAGAGAGGAAAGGGCTAATATGAGTTTGGATTGGGATATTCAATACGAATCGAGCACAAGCATTGTAGGCTCGCTGTAGTCGAAATGAAAGTGTTTTGCTCATACTATTATAAACTACATCTCCGTAGTCAAATATTGGAAATATTAGACTCTGTACTAATAATTTTCTTGTGTTTCTTGGAAGCCAGCATAATAACTTCATAAAGAACTTGTTCGAAGGCAAGGTCATGGGAAAGAAAGGCAGAGGGAAACCAAGGAAGAAGATCATTGAAGAGGTAGTTGAGATGATGAGATGCCAAGGTTATGGAGAGATGAAAAGGATCGCAGAGAGAAGAGATCAATGGTTGCAGCGACAAGGCGAAGCCTTTAGATAATGATGATGATGATGATGATGAATCAAGATGTGAAATGAACTGCTGTGAAAGGGCTTGATATTTCATTTGTGCATTACTTTTTTAGTTTTAGCATTCCTCCCTGAAATTTCACGGCTAGATTTATCTTTTTTTCATTTAAAAACATTGTATTATCACATAAAGACACTTGACAATAAAAATATCGGCACATTCCTTACACACATGATTCAATGAATTAACATTTATGAGCTGGACAATTTTCCTCTTAATTTAAAGACTACTAACAGAAAGAAAATCTATAAATTTAGCCTCTAAAACATGCAACACCTCTTCATAAGCAATACTTGCCATTACATTAGGGTAAAGCAAATTTAAATCATCATTTTGTTTTAACAAAATATGTAGGCTACATTTCGTAAGTCACCCATATTTTGTTTAGTGCTTGACAACGCATTACGGCATTCCAAATGGAGTAACATTAAACACAACCAGCCACACACATATGCATTTTCCTGAATTAAATCAAAACCCGCAGATCACTCCTACAACAACATAACGGTGTTGAAGGTTAACTGCTGCACTATACAATGAAATAAGCTTATTATATTTAAGCCAGTTAAAATATGGGTCGCGCAGGTCAGAAGTTTAGGAAGTACTATAAAAATCTCTTTGTAACTAGAAGAATGTACTGTATATGCAAACACAATATTTATATACATTTTCTCGTCACGAGGGAAACGGAAGAAAGACCGCAAATCCTTCTGCACCTCATAGTTACAGCAGCCAAACACATCACATATTTTTCCACTCATATTAAGAGGAGATTTAAAGGAATGACACACGCTACTATTTACTTATGTCAACTTAATGCAAATGCATAAATAACGCCAAAAAATTCACAAACAAATGCACATGCTCTTATGACAGAATCGTTAATTCCAGGTCACTCCGCTAAACAGAGCTTTAATCGCTGTCCTTCGATATCTCGCAGGCTGTCGCCTGTTGTCTCTACTGTATTTGATCCAATCAACCCGAAGTTACCGTTCATATCGACTTATATCGGCAGAGTGTGATCTCGAAGCCTAGTTGCCAATTCTAATATTTACATTCACAACGTGGTTAACGTATCTCGCTCAGCGTGTATGATATTCGGTACGGTTCACGATCTATTAAATTTTTCTTCAGTAATTAGTGTTTTTCATATTAGTCTTATCTCTCTAGTATAGCGTAGTTTACATTTTAGCATAGCATAAGTTGGTGCAATACAGGTTTAATAGTTGAGTGTATAAAAATATAGCTGTAGTTTTATTTAAGTCCGTGTATTGGTTATACTCGGAGTCAGCTCAAGTCCTAGGCGGTCCCTCTGATATTACGTATGTTATAAACACAGCTTACATTACCCGCCAGGTTCAGGACGCGAATCGAGATTGACAGGGAGGAAAAGGGGTAAGTGTTCACACGCGCGCTGGCATATTTTCCTTAGTTCTTCAGTTGACTAAAAGTATAGCATCAAAGGCGCCACTTAGGACTTGAGTTGACGCCGAATATAGTGTACTTAATGCGTATTTAGCATGTCTCAGTGTAGTTCGGAAAAGACAGATGGCAAGAAAGTGACTCTGAGATCAGTGTAGTGTTCCCTTTGTAGGCCATAACCTCCTTCCTATGCCAGCCATTAGCGGCGAGTCATGTGTTATTTCTTTATTCTCTTTTATTCTTAATAATATATCCTCTTTTTACTGTCGGATGTTGTTAGTAAGTATAGTTCTTTTTGAATTTGTTTTCATTCCCGATTCATTAGCTTTTCTGAGTACGGTATTACATTCAACATGGGCTGTTTACCGCGGTCCTATTGCATCAGCTGTCCTCGCGATGCTCAATTGTTTTGCGAAACGTCAATTTAGAAGTAAAGTCGTACGGAGGTTAATATTAGTCAAAGCAACATGACAAAAGGATATGATTTGTATGCATATCTCTCTAGGATCGGGCGTCCAAGGTAAATTCGAAGAACAAGCGTAATGTTTAATTAAAGGTGTTCTTAAATGACAATAACTGAGGATTCAAAATATAGTGTTAACGCTCTTGTAATGGAGTGCATGATGTCAGTTTTGCGCATGCAGACTCTAGCATTTCATTGGTGCCTGCTCTTCGTATGTTTCTCAGTTAGAGCTGGGAGAACAGCTGCTTTTCCATCCTGTGAGGGTTTCGCAGGTTATGAGGTGTAGCGCTCGTCTGTCTTCATTTGTTTCAACAGTATGGCACGCAGGTACTTTGTTACGTGTCACTCTACAGGCTGTATTAGTTACAAGGCCCCAACGTGAGACTGACATGTGTGTATACTCATTTCAGAGCCCATGGCAGTGTACCATGTGGTACAACTCGAAGTCATCTACCACTCCCCGAATATTCGACGTGGCATTTCTATGACTTGTCATAAATAAATACAACCATTCTGGTATATTGCTACCTTGGAATATTACACTTCTAGTGTTTCGGCTCGTAATGTGAAAGATGTCATGAATAATTTTACTAAATATGAATAGAGAGCACACATCGCGATAATCTAGTTCTCGCCGTGCACATAACTCAAACTTATAATCTGTCACATATGAAATATTGGAATTTATATTTTGTTTTTACAATTTTTTTACGTCTCACCGACACAGATAGGTCTTGCGGCGACGATAGGATAGGAAAGGCATAGGAGTGGGAAGGAATTGGCAGTGGTCTTAATTAAACCCCAGCATTTGCCTAGTGTGAAAATGGGAAACCACGGAAAACCATCTTCAGAGCTGCCGACATTGAGATTCGAACCCACTATCTCCCGGATGCGAGCACACAGCTCCACGCCCCTAACCGTACGGCCAACTCGCCAAGTACTTTACATTTTCAATCACTGACATGATTTTGAGTATGACCACTGCCTAGATAGAACATTTTTAGCTTTGCGAAAATGTAATAATCACGAACAGAAATAGAAATTATTCTTCGTATACATTTTATTGGCCGGCCTCAGGATGTATGTGTACCGTGCCTGCCTCTTCCTCTGATGCTCCGTGCTCGATTCCCGGTCAGGTCACACATTTTTACCCAGCTCCTGAAGGCTGCTTCGATGTCTACTACATGCGAACCTTTTTACCGGGGTGAGGAGTAAGGAGGGATCTCTCCCGGTTCCGGTAATACTGCCAACTGAATGGAAATGAAATCTGAATTGAATCGATAATATGATCGATCGATATGAATTTTCTATTTATTATCGTAAGCTGTGTCACACACACATTATATAACATTTCTCGATGCGAATCTTGTTCCTAACATGAATTCTATAATTTGGCTTTGCTGTGTAAACAACAGTACTAGTACGTAAAGTGTACGCCAGGTGTCTCACGGCGAATGCATAACCGATTCATAGTTCGTGTTTCAAAGGTTGCCGACACGAATCTCGAAGACTGCTGAGGTCTACCTATTCAGCACTAGGGAGCTCAGGTATCAAGAAAAGGTTCGCGTATAGTACTCATCGACGTGAGTTGAGGAGCTATCTGACGGTGAGATAACGGCCCCGGTCTAGAATGCGAAGAATAACGGTCGAGAGGATTCGTCGTGCTGACCACACGGCACCTGTTCATCTGCAGGCATTCGGGCTGTGCAACGGCCGCTTGCTAGGCCATGGCCCTCTGGCGCTATTGCGCCATAGGGGTTTGGTTTGGTTTCTTCTGACACGTATTATGAAGAGAGACAGTGGCGACATCCTCTTCTACGTGCCTGTAATTATAACCAGATCCACGTGACTGTTATTTATTTATTTATTTATTTATTTATTTATTTATTTAATTTATTTATTTATTTATTTATTTATTTATTTATTTATTTATTTATTTATTTATTTATTTATTTATTTATTTATTTATTTATTTATTTATTTATTCATTTATTTATTTATTTATTTATTTATTTATTTATTTATTTATTTATTCATTCATTCATTCATTTATTTATTTATTTATTTATTTATTTATTTATTTATTTATTTATTTATTTATTTATTTATTTATTTATTTATTTATTTATTTATTTATTTATTTATTTATTTGACTTTAGCAGTAGCGAAGTTAGGGCTCTTGGTCCTCTAACGACGTAAATTACAAGATAATACGTACATACATACAAGATATGTACTATTCTATTACAAAATCAAGGATCTTCTTCTTAATTCTCAATCCTAAGATTGGTTGGCAGCAATTCGTCTCCCCCACTCTTCTCTGTAATCCGCTAATCTCTTCATTTCTACATATGAACCTGTTCCTACGTCATCTCTGATTTGTATTGAATATTGCAGTCTAGGTCTTCCGCTTTTACCTTGAATCATTCCTTCCATGACATTAACTAAGAAACCATTGTTCCTATAGAGATGGCCAATTAATTGGTCTCTTCTCTTTCTTATTGTTGCTAAAAAAGGATCTTTTTTCACCTATTCGTCCAAGAACTTCTTCATTTGTGAATTTTGCATTCCATGAGATCTTTTCCATCCTCTTGCAGCACCACATCTCAAATGCTTCCAGAGGTTTCTTATCACATGAACTAATAGTCCCCGTTTCTGAGCCATACAAGGCCACACTCCAGACAAAGCACTTAATAAATCTCTTCTTAGTCTAAGCTAAATAACACATATAGAGAACATAAACAGAAGAATGAAAGTAAAGCTCAACAAATAAAAAATAGGATAAAAAGAAATCCGGAGCATAAAAGTAAAAAAAAAATTATGAGAAAAATTCATAATGAAAAAGTTACATACAAATCTCAAATATAAGCAATGCATAAATGAAACACAATACCTAATAAAGTAACGGAAATACAAGTATGGCCGTAAGCGGTGATCTGTGTACATGAGTTAAAATCTAAATCTATCTATATATATATACATTTACTCTATAACAATAAAAAATATAATAATAACCTAATATTAATTACAAGAATAACTATTCTTCAGCTGTACAGTAAAATGCCAATGTTACTAGCCTACCTATCACAATCACAGAAGCTATCATACGCCACCAGTCACACGAAACAATCAGCGGAATTTAACAGGTAATCCCTGCATGCTGTTTTAAATATTGATAATGACTTACAGTTCCCGATAGCAGCTGGAAGTGAATTCCAATGTCGTGACGCAGCCACAGTGAAGGATCTATTATACCCTGAAGAGTGGTTGATGGATGTGCCAAATGTTGTGTTATAATTATGGAATGAGGATAATAAGTGGAATTTTGAAGAAATGCTTCTGGGGTAGATTTTCCTTCAGAGTTCGATAAATAAACGTAATTATGTGAAACTTGCGTCATCTTTCGGGTTTCAGACAGGAAAGAGCTGTGTACCTAGGGGTTATGTGATCATCATACCTCAAGTTAAAAGGAAATCGAAGACGAGAATTCAATCCTTGTCGAAGTTTCGTAGTTCGTTGACGGGTCGCATCAACGAGGACAATGTCGCAAGAGTCAAGTGGTGGTAATATCAAAGTTTGGAGAAGTTTTGTATTTACGTCTTGTGGAAAAATGTACTTATGACGTTTCAGAGGGTGTAGCGTCGCGTACTTCTTTCTGCGTGTATTTCTTACGTGTGCAGACCAGTCGAGAGGGTCATACCTAGGTTCTTCACTTCCTTACTGAACGGGATTACGGTTGAATTTAATGTCATTGGAGGAATGGAATAATTTTTTACATGAAGTTTAATAAATTCTGAGAACCGAATATAATTGTTTGAGTTTTATAGGGTTAAGGAGGAGAGAGTTTACACTGGCGTACACACTGAGTTGTTGAAGGTCGGAGTTAATATCTCTTATTGAGTTCGATGTCTCCTTTATGTTAACGTGGCAGTAAATTTGGAGGTCGTCGGTAAAAAGGCGATATCAATTTATTACACTTTATTTTAGAGAATATATCATTAATATAGAGGGCAAACAGGAGGGGACCAAGCACGGAACCCTGTGGAGCTCTAGCCTTCCTGACCCGCCACTATGAAGTAATATCGTGAGCTATAACACTTTGCTTGCGTTCTGCAAGGTAAGAGTGGAAAAGTTTTGAAGCTTCAGTACCGATAAGTGATTCAAGTTTTTTTTAAACAGTATCTGGATATTGATCGTGTCAAAAGCACTGCTGAAGTCGAAGAATGTGTCACTGTTCCTTTCGTCCATTGCTTGCCTGATGTCAGTCATTTCCAGTAAGGCATTTGCTGTACTACAGCCCTTCTTGAAGCCAGACTGCAGACGATCCAGGAGGGAGTGAGAGTGCAGGTATTCCTGTATTTGAAAACCGTTCTAGTGCTTTGGAGAGGTCAGGAAGAATAGAAATTTGACTGTAATCGGATAGAAGTTTCGAACCTGGGTTCTCAGGAAGTGGGATGATATTAGTTAACTTACAAATTGTTGGTAGTGGCCATTCTTCAGATAATAATTGAAGATATGTGTGAGAATGGGGAGCACTAATAATACCGTGTATGAAAATGATGGGAGTATCATCGACCCAACTCGCCCCGGATCCAATAGAGTACAGGACTTTCTTAACCTTATTAGTTCTGAGGCAAAACAGGGTTGATTTTGGCGGACAAGTGGTCGATAATTACCTGTTTGTCGTCTGTTAAGTGGATTGGACTGTGTCATGTCTTCCGTGAAATACGCGTTCAACTCGTCAAGTGGAATTTCAGCTACGTGGTTCTTTTCCTTCATTCTACCTATGCCTATAGCTCGGAGATGCTTCCAGGCACTAGTCGGGTTACTTACTGATTTAAGATTACGTATCATTTGTTTAGATTTATTCCTAATTATTTTGTAATTTTCATAGCCAGTTTGATCACAAGTACATTTCTAGCGTCGAAAAAGAGCATCACGCTGAGACGTCATGTTTTTTAACCTCAACTGTTAGCCATGGATTAGGTTTCCGGGACATTATAATCTGTCTCTTCGGTGCATGTTCGTTGAATAGGCTGTAGCTTACGATATTACTTCACAGTGGCGGGTCAGGAAGGCTGGGGCTCCACAGGGTTCTGTCCTTGGCCCTGTCCTGTTTGCCCTCTATATAAATGTATCTCCTCTAAAATAAAGTATACCGAGCTCGATAGCTGCAGTCGCTTAAGTGCGGCCAGTATCCAGTATTCGGGAGATAGTGGGTTCGAACCCTACTGTCGGCAGCCCTGAAGATGTTTCTCCGTGGTTTACCATTTTCACACCAGGGAAATGCTGGGGATGTACTTTAATTAAGGCCACGGCTGCTTCCTTCCCACTCCTAGGCCTTTCCTGTCCCATCTTTGCCGTAAGACCTATCTGTGTCGGTGCGACGTAAACCAAATTGTAAAACAAATGTGTAATAGATTTCACCTTTTTGCTGATGGCTTCGAAATTTACTGCCATGTTATTATAAAAGACACATCGAACGAAATAAGAGATATTAACTCCGACCTTCAACAACTCAGTGTGCACGCCAGTGAAAACGCTCTTTTCCTTAACCCTAAAAATTCAAACAATATTCTAATAGGTACTCAGAAATTATTAAGCATCATGTATAAAAATTATTCTAGTCCTCCAATGACATTAAATAATTGCATTTTCTAATGTTTGTGTCAATATCGTTTAGATTTAAAATGTTATGCCACTGTAGACATCATATCTTAACTGATCCATGTCGATGTCTTTTAAATTCCTGCAAGTTACATATAGGTAAGGGTTATTCTGCCCGAAGGCAGGTCCGAACCTCCGGAGAGGTGTTCCTGAGCCGGAGTATACGTGCGGTAGGATGGCCAATTGCTTTCCGCTCCTCCATTCCCTTACCCCCCACCCCACCAACAGCGCGTGGCAACCCATCCAACTCCTGACCACGCCGAGTGTTGCTTAACTTCGGATACCTCACGGGATCCGGTGTTTCAACAAGGCTACGGCCGTTGGCTATGTTACATATCTAGGTTTATATTTTGGATTCATGATCATAGCCATGGGACCTGCAATTTTCGTGGACCATTTTAAACATGCTAACCCCCAACCGACGATTTTATCATAAGGGTATCCCCTCCACTAAAAATGCCCGGGGGGATTCTTTCATTGTAAAATAATTAGGAAAATGTAGAACACATAACTTATTAGTGAAATTCATGATTTTTACTGTACATATTTTCATAAAAACATCAGAAATAATTCAAATGGCTGCCAGACCTTGAGCAATAAAAGAACGCAGCAGTGACAATCCGGACCTGCAGCCTACACTCTGACAATTCCATCTGAAACCCGGGCAAAAATGTAAATTACTTGAAGCTCTCCTCCTTTGCCAGTGCTCTAGGAAGCTCGAGCTTACACCACTCCTGTACTTCTCGGAGAGGGTGTGTATCCAATAGGTAGCCAATAGGACAATATTCACTTGAGCAGTATACAAACTGACAAATTTGTTCAGTCAACACTTAGCCCCGGTAGAGGAACGTTATCTAATAAAGCAATAGATCAGGACAAATCGCTCCTCGCCTGGCCTTTCTTAAGAAAGCGACAGTCTCTCATAAACTTCTCAGCTGATTGGAATAACGTTCTAATGTTTATCATTCTCGTTACAACGGCAAAATTCAAACAAAAAGATCTAAAATTTACATTTTTCTGGGGGAGGAGGTGATTAAATTTCAGGGGAATTTTATACCCCTTCCCTCCGCCGGATACTCCCTGAAATAAACACTAGTAGTTAAACCCTATGTTCCTTCTCCCCCCACTACCACTTCTTTCTGATTTCGCTAATCGTTGAACCGCCGGTTTTTCGTGGAATACTCATCACAGGTGGGTGATTCAAAAATCCCGAATGCACTGACTGGGATTCCGCTCGGCTAGCACACACCCTATAGATGTAAGACAGACTGGAATAAAAATCTCTGTAGAGACTGCTGTTCCAAAAAACGCACCAAGCTCATAATTTAAGGTAGCAAGCCTTCATTTTTAAAGCGGGTAAATGGGTTACTGTTTACGATGCACGAGCGCTCTCTGCGAGCTAATAGCGGTACATCTGGAGCTGTTCATTAATCAGAGTGTCTTGTCTCCCCGAGAGGAGAGCATACTAACACCTCTCAATACTCTAAGAGGAGAGAGGGGGCTAGCTAACGTACAGGTCACCTGGCAAGAGGTTTAATTACAGTTAGTACTTCAAGTATAGTGTGAACAATGATAGCCTTGTAACCCTTGTTATATTGAAGGACAAACGTTCTTAGAAATAAATTCTCGTGTTTAGGTGACCAACATATTGTAGTGACGTCACATAACCACCATAACAAATTTCCGGTTTTGGAAAGTAATCTCCGGAACAACAAAAAAGTTTTAATGAGATATTCACTCCTCCTCGTCCACTTCATAGAGGAATTTGCAATTTCATTTTTAAACTTGTACATACCGAGCTCGATAGCCAGCCCTGAAGATGGTTTTCCATGGTTTCCCATTTTCGCACCAGGCACATTTTTATAAAGGAGGAATATTCTTAACGTGTAATTTCAAAATTATTCCAAGAATGTGGTAGAACCGAACTACAACAAAGTTGCTTTTACAGACAAACATGCTTTGAAATGTCCTTTGAAAGACATGTACTCATTGGTATTAAGTCATTGGACAGGGACATTACAGTGTTTTAATTAGATATTTGATTGAGACGCTGCGGCTGAAGAAGTCTTCAAAAGAAGAAATATATGCACCAAATTATGCGTAAATAATTGAAGAATAAATGTATTTTCACTTGTAAAGTGAAGTGTATTGCTTAGGTGGATTAGTAAACTAAATTACTTAAGTAATAAATACTCTCCACACCCTGATGATATGTGTACCAAGGGTGGCATCAGAGACTGATAAGGAACCTAAAATAATTTTTATTACTTTCCAGGAAAGGATCTTTAAAAAAATAATTTATCCAGATATAATTGTATATATTTTTTCACAAGTAGCTTTACGTCACACCGATACAGATCGCTCTTATTACGACGATGGAATAGAAGTACGAAGGAAGCGACCGTACATCTCCAGGTACAGCCCCAGCATTTTTCTGTTATGAAAATAGGAAACCACTGAAAACCTCATTCAGGGCTGCCGACAGTGGGATTCGAACCCACCACCTCCCGAATTGAGGCTCAAAGCAACGCAACTCCAAACGCATGACCAACTCGCTCTGTCTTTCAAGTTATGGAAGTAAAGAGTGAACAGTGATGGCGTAAGGGTAGAGCCCATATTTATCTTTTATTATGAAGATAAGTCCAGTATTTGCTTATTGCTATTCTGGTATTTATAAGTGTATGATTGTCAGTGACTTATGTTGTGCTATTCGGTTTTCAAATTACGTAGGTAGAGCAACATTCCATTATTCATATTCTGACATGGAATGGCGGGGGTGGAACAAGACGTTACTGGTAAAGAGACATGCTTCACTACGGATGAAGAAGCTGACATAAAATGCACGTGGAACGCCATAAATCATGAAAAAATCCATGTGAAATCTTGTGCGATTTAATTTCAAATGCTCATACTTCATGTGTCGAGGTTGGCTAGGGCCAGGAGCAAAGCTGCCAGAGTCAAGGTTATTTGATTAATGGCCGTGCGGTGGAGTTGTAATGCATGCAAAGTGATGTGCGCGCCCAGCAAGTGGAGCACGCTGCACCGAAATGAAAGTCAAATTCTCCAAGACGTTCCCTCCTCCTTAACCTGGACGATCTGCTCCTGTGTCGGTCCGACGTAAATCAAACTTAGAAAAAAGAAAGATATACCGGTAGTGAATAAATAGTAGAGGACCAACTACGGAACCTTGTTACTCTTCCACTCTGATGTTTTATACTCTTCCCACTATTTTTGTGGGATTAGGGGAGCAATATAACTCTGTAAAATATGCTGAAGAACGTAAACATGTGCAATCCGAGACAGTGCAGATTGAAATAAACATAAATAATACGAGAGATGTACATAAAGTATTGGCAATATTGATGGAACGCAACACTTAATGAAGTAACAACTACAGTTGCATTATATTCTTTCAATGTAGTAACCCGCAAAGTGTATTGCCTTTTGCTAAATATCGGGAAGACGTTGGGGACCGTTGGCAGGGCGTTGTCTGTTGACAACACCGACGGAGCGCGCTACTGCGCCGAGTACAGATACCACGTCAGGAAATTAGCGGCCTCGGAGGGGTTCCTTAAACTTAGGAAACAGGTCGAAGTCACAAGGACTCATGCCTGGTGAGTACGGAGGGTGTTCCAAGACCTGCCGATGCCACCGTTGCAATAAGAACTTGACATTGTTTGTGACATGACAACGTGCTATACGGTAATGCATTCTCGCCACAGGATTCAGGTAATCCTCGATAACATTCTGATTCATTTTTGCGGCGGGCAACCTCGATTTTAATCCACTAACACTGATCACCTTTTGAAAAGATGCTGTAGAGAGGTGAAATCAACACACACATCAATTCAATGGTGCATAGCAACAACACTCCCAACTAAATGCCCGTGAAATTCACACTGCACAATGAAAAAAGCGTCACGTGAATCCTGTTTACGCATATCCGATCTCCTGCGAGTGTCTGGACTACGTTGCCACGATTTTTTTATTCAACCCTCGTAGTCAGTTTTCTGGTAACCTATGGGGATCATATATAGACTGATACAACGCAAGCTAGCCGGTATTACTTGTATTGTACTGCTCATATTTTATTTCTCAATTCTAAAATTTTTTCCAGCAGCTTCCGACAAACATTTCCACTCTGGATACTTGTGATTTTGGAGTCCTGAGAAGCCAGTCTGTTCTTTCGAATGCACTTTCAGTGACTTTGAAGCCATTTGTGATCCATACGTCGCAATGTTGGCTCACTCCCATATTCCCATGCCGAACTCCAGTAATTCATCCCGAGTTGCTGAAAACGTATTGTCTAATGAGGTCCATCACTTGTACAAAGTTTAGTAAGAAAGAAACGCTGCACCTGCGTAACAGCAGGTTTTGACCACCTGCTCCCAACGTTGTTCATTTGAGCATCATGTGTGCGCCGTGTAAGACCTGTTTGACACAGTGCGTGTTTAGTGCGTTGGTTCTGAACTGCGAATAGGAACATGAAACGACCAAATGATCAATGTACAGTTTTGTTTTAAGCTTGGCAAGACACCGAAAAAACGCATGCGATGCTGGTACGTGTTTATGAAGATCAAGCACTGTCCTTGAAGTGTGTGTACGAGTGGTTCGCCCGTTTTCGAGGAGGCCGGAAAAGTGTTTCTGACAACCCTCGTAGCGGAAGACCGGTGACCGCCGTCAGTGACGAAAACATTGAGAAGGTGAGGACATTAATCACGAACGATCGGCGATTAACTGTGCGCATGATAGCGGATGAACTGTAGATTAACCGTGAATCCGTGCGACAAATCGTTACCCAGAAGTTAGGGAAGAGGAAAACGTGTTCTCGTCTCGTGCCACATCACTTGACGGACGATCAAAAGCAGGCACGTTTAGAGACTTCACAGAATTTTGTCGAAACGGCGGATGCGACACCAAATTTATTGAACTGTATTGTCACTGAGGATGAAACCTGGTGTCTCAGGTACGACCCTGAAACGGAACGGAAAGCATGGAATGGCGTTCTCCGGGATCCCCTCGTCCAAAAAAGGTCGGAGCCGAAAAGTCACGTATCCAAACGATGCTCATCAGTCAAGGCATTATCCACAAAAATTCCTACCTGAGGGAACGGCGTTGAATGCTGCACGGTACATTGAAATTTTGACCCGTTTCATGAAACGTCTAAGCAGGGTACGACCCTAGTACGCACAACGAGGTTCATGGTTTTTTTTGTGCATGACAACGCTCGCCCACACTCAGCCAACATTATCAAACAGTTCATGGCAGAAAAGGGGGTGGTGCAACTTGAACATCCCCCATACTCGCTAGATCTCAGTCCTCCAGACTTTTTCCTATTTCCACGACTCATACTCGCCTTGAAAGGAAAGAGATTTGACGATATTCCTGACATCCAACGAAACGTGACTAGGCTTTTGAACACCATCCCAAAGGAAGCCTTCGTGCAAAGTTTCCAGGACATGTATCGCCGATCTCAACAGTGCATAGTTATGGGAGGGGACTATTTCGAAGGACACTAAGGTCACTGTCGTGCATTGATCATCTATGTTGATAGTACAGGTCTATTCACCGAACTATATTGTCACAGGTTGTATATACAGTTGTTGAATTGGCTGAATTTGACCAGAAGAACAGAAAGAATAATAGGACTCATCGTGAGACACCAAGGACAGAATAGGGTATATTTAGAAATGAAAACGTTAGCACAGCCTAGGGTTGCACTGACAGCTGCTTCAAACCACTCTATGGACTGATGACTCAAAAAACAACAGTTTGTCGTTACTCCGTTAGATTGTGCACGGTTGAGCCACACCGGCGGCTGCAAAATTGGTGAATTTTTGAACTAGTGAACATGGTACAAGTGAATTCCTTCCTGCTAGGAACCTGTCAACGATCGGAGGAGGATAGTAATGTCTGGAGAAGTGGTGCTATGAACTTGTCAACAATCAGGAGAGATTTGTAATATCCGGAAAAGTGGTACCATGTACTTGTCAACAACCAGAGGGGGATTGTAATGTCTGGAGAATGGTGTTATGAGCTATTTAACAATCAGAGTAGGATTGTAATGTCTGGAGAATGGTGTTATGAGCTATTCAACAATCAGAGTAGGATTGTAATGTCCGGAGAAGTGGTGCTATGAACTTGTCAACAATCAGGAGAGATTTGTATTATCCGGAAAAGTGGTACCATGTACTTGTCAACAACCACAGGAGGATCGTAATGTCTGGAGAAGTGGTGCTGTGAGCTATTCAACAATCAGAGTAGGATTGTAATGTCTGGAAAAGTGGTGTCATGAAATTGTCAACGATCAGAGGAGTCGCCATCTTCTGTACGGCCCTGCTGCGAAGTGGACGTCTGATGCTCGAGCTGTTGTCCAGTACGTCCTTGCTGTGAGGTAGACGACTGATGCTCTAGCTGTTGTCATGTACGGACCTGCTGTGAGATGGACGGCTGATGCTCTAGCTGTTGTTCTGTACGTCCCTGCTCTGAGGTGCACGATTGATACTCGAGCTCTTGTCAAGACACATGTTCTATTCGGCCCTGTTGTGAGGTGAGGCCGTTGCTAAGATACAGCACTGTGTCTCCCGCCACGTGGAGTCAGCTCGGTAATTGGATTGCACTTAATGATCTGTAACGATCACCAGGAGGCCATGGAGAAGAAAGGAGCATCCCTCCTTTCTCCAAGTCAGACAAGACGCTCCGCACCACTGGTGGGAACAACATTTATTACATTTTAATTGAAACACTTTTTACGAAATCGTTTTTAATTTGAGTTATGACTTAAATTTAATTTATTTTAAAATTTTCTTTAAGGTTGAATTGATTCTATTTATATTTAAACTTAACTGTCGACGAATCCTCTCGGGCGTTATTCTTGGCTTTCTAGACCGGGGCCGCTATGTCACCGTCAGATAGCACCTCAATTCTAATCACGTAGGTTGAGTGTACCTCGAACCAGCCCTCAGATCCGGGTAAAAATCCCTGACCTGGCCGGGAGTCGAACCTGGTCCCTCCGGGTAAGAGGCAGGCATGCTACCCCTAAACATATACATTTTATATACAAACTTTGTGGAGAAATGTGCACAGTCACAAGCTCGTACAATCTTACAATGCTAGATCTAGTTCACTGACCCATTTTATTCCTTCAACTGATGTATCGTTCCTCTGAAAGCACGAAGAGGACAGTCAGCGACAATGTGGTGGACAGTCTGCAAGGAGGCACCACAGGTTGCCCATCCCCATTTGTGTAGCAGATATCCACATCTGCCTTGTCCGGTTCGGATCCGGTTGATGATCCTCCAATGACGTCTGGGAAGGTCGCTTGTAATCGCTTAGAAGGTCCTTGAACTACCAATAGATGCACAGTATATTAACTACTGAAGACTGCTTCCACTGGATTTTCCCTGAACTGGTAACTTTGAAGGAAGATCTTTCAAGGTTAACTGCTGTGCGCCACGTTGGTTTCCTTGATATCAAGCGTTGGTGTCCTGTTTGTGCAATATCTTGGTGAATGAGTAGTTCTGGATTCTGTTGAATGCTTTTTCATACCTTTAGAAGTGCTTCTTATCTTCGTTAATGTTATTTGCTTTACGTCCCACTAACTACTCAGTAAATCTACCGACACGAGGCTGACGTATTTGAGCACCTTCAAATACCACCGCGCTGAGCCAGGATCGAACCTGCCAAGTTGGGGTCAGAAGGCCAGCGCCTCAACCGTCTGAGCCACTCAGCCCGGCCCTGATCTTCTTAGGACTGAAGGTGGAATATTGCTCAGAACAGGTAGGGCTAGCCATAGTGTTCCGTACTCCGAAAACTTTCCGTGATTATTCGCATAGCTTGGTTGAGTTGTACATCTGTTTTCTTAGTCTAAGGTTGGACAGCAGTATTCAAAAACAGAATATGAAAGGCATAAGGATCGTAGGATGTGTGGATTAGCTCCCCATGATGTACCAGCAAGTTTTTGAAAAATATTATTTCTAGTTTCGATTTTAGCAGCAATATTCGAGAGATGTTGCTCGATGTTCATTTGATTAAATTGATTTGATTGTATTTACTTCTTTCATTCCACCGAGCTCGAACCCCACTGTCGGCAGCCCTGAAGATGCTTTTTCGTGATTTCCCATTTTTACACCAGGCAAATGCCGGGGCTGTACCTTAATTAAGACCACGGCCGCTTCCTTCCAACTCCTAGCTCTGATCCTATCCCATTGTCGCCATAATACCTGTCTGTGTCAGTGCGACGTAAATCCAATTGTTGTTGTTCCTTTTTCATTCCGTATTACATAAATTCCGTTTGGTAACATATGATTTCATTGATTTTGAATTTATTGGCCTAGTTTTTCTTTATTTTAATTTAATTTGCTTCGTTTAGTTTTATTTATTTTACGTTTCCCACCAGTAGTTTACACTGAAAACTCCTTGTCAATAAAATCCACACTTCTAGCCTTTCAGGCAAGCAACTCAATCTTGACTAAATCCCAGGGATATGAGCTACAAATTTAGGTCAATAAAATATACCTAATAAAGTATGAGAATACATTCATAATTTTTTCTTAAAGATTACAATCCTTTTCTTAATCATCCTTATCCGGTCGATTAGATTAGCCGTCTGCCTTTTTCTACCACTATGAGCGTAAATGTGAGTCAGTGCATTGTTTCAGTTAAGCACCACTACGAGCGCTAATGTGAGTCAGTACATTGTTTCAGTTAAGCACCACTACGAGCGCCAATGTCAGTGCATTGTTTCAGTTAAGCACCACTACGAGCGCCAATGTCAGTGCATTGTTTCAGTTAAGCACCACTACGAGCGCCAATGTCAGTGCATTGTTTCAGTTAAGCACCACTACGAGCGCTAATGTGAGTCAGTGCATTGTTTCAGTTAAGCACCACTACGAGCGCCAATGTCAGTGCATTGTTTCAGTTAAGCACCACTACGAGCGCTAATGTGAGTCAGTGCATTGTTTCAGTTAAGCACCACTACGAGCGCCAATGTCAGTGCATTGTTTCAGTTAAGCACCACTACGAGCGCTAATGTGAGTCAGTGCATTGTTTCAGTTAAGCACCACTACGAGCGCTAATGTGAGTCAGTGCATTGTTTCAGTTAAGCACCACTACGAGCGCTAATGTGAGTCAGTGCATTGTTTCAGTTAAGCACCACTACGAGCGCCAATGTCAGTGCATTGTTTCAGTTAAGCACCACTACGAGCGCTAATGTGAGTCAGTGCATTGTTTCAGTTAAGCACCACTAAGAGCGCTGATGTGAGTCAGTGCATTGCTTCAGTTAAGCACCACTAAGAGCGCTGATGTGAGTCAGTGCATTGTTTCAGTTAACCACCACTACGAGCGCTAATGTGAGTCAGTGCATTGCTTCAGTTAAGCACCACTACGAGCGCTAATGTGAGTCAGTGCATTGTTTCAGTTAAGCACCACTACGAGCGCTAATGTGAGTCAGTGCATTGCTTCAGTTAAGCACCACTACGAGCGCTAATGTGAGTCAATGCAGAGTTTCACTTAAGCTCTTATCATTTCATTCGGTATGGACATATTTCAAAAATTAAAAAATCCTGAGGGTATTGAACCAAGGAGTACATTACAGAAAGAATTATGTAAATAAGTTAATTTGTCTAAGATTTGCATAAAGGTAAAGAAACTAGCGATTTTAAGCTGTTTTTGAGTAACTGCATTTAGGCCAGAAGTGTTTTCCGAATTTTTGTTTTGTTTGATAGAGCTATCCAAGTCTCATAATGTGAAACCTTTCCAGGCCCTGTAGTCCTTCAGCATTCAGCAATATTGAGAAAATGGTTTAATTTTACGTTTTTCGGATTATCGAGACCCCTACTTTGTCTGCTAAGGAATGTTTTGAACATGAAAAGACCTGCACCATTATCCTGACAAATTTACTGTTGTTGATGCGTGTTGAGTTTTGCGGGTGTTTTCTGTATGAAGGGGAGTATAAACTTTTGGATTTCCCGCTTTTCATTCCTTCAGATGAGGCCATTTCCAGCATCTTCTGTGATGTTCATTAATATTTTCCGGTCTAGTTTCATTTTTTCCACGCGATACTTCTCTATCTGAAACACAAAGTCTTGGTTGTCTGCATGTGTAAGGGAGCACATGGACTACTGCCACTCGCTCAGTTCACAAGCCTTTGAACTGCTCCTCTCCCAAGACATTCCTGGCTACGGAGGTAGCACCATCGATCAGAGAAGTATGCGCCCCCTCGGCCGAGGTATTTGGCAATTATCACAACCGTTCTCTAGAGGGAGAAGAATCCTACGATACAGGCGATATCGGATATTTTACAGATTTTAATAAACAAGTGAAAGCATTTGTTATTCCATCGCTTTCCACTACAACCCCCATCGCACGTAAAGTGAGTCAGTTTTTGACGATAATGTGAGGGATAAAGACTTTATATCACTGGCTGTGGGGGCTAATTCACAGCTCTCCCACTTCCTTCACGCCGAGTCCTTCATTCTCAGTCTATTCGCCGTCCTTCTCTACTTTCAACTGGTTCTATTTAATGATACGTGCAATACTTTTTCAGGGGCAGAATAAAACGTACCGTAGCTTCCACCATAAATCTGTCAGTCCCGTGCTGCTCCCAGCGAAGAAAATAATGGCAAACTACCTCACACCTCATCGTACCGTGTAGCACGTAGCACCGGCATACACATACATACATACATTATCATTATAGCCTTTCAGCGTTCAGTCTGCAAGCCTCTGTGAATTTACTAAACGTCGCCACAATCCTCGATTGGCAACTAGTGTTGTGGCCTCATTTAGTTCTATACCTCTTATCTTTAAATCGTTAGAAACCGAGTCTAACCATCGTCGTCTTGGTCTCCCTCTACTTCGCTTACCCTCCATAGCAGAGTCCATTATTCTCCTAGGTAATCTATCCTCCTCCATTCGCCTCACATGACCCCACCACCGAAGCCGGTTTATGCATACAGCTTCATCCATCGAGTTCATTCCGAAATTAGCCTTTATCTCCTCATTCCGAATACCCTCCTGCCATTGTACCAGCAATCTTTCTTGATACTTTCATGTCTGTTACTTCTAACTTATGAATAAAATATCCTGAGTCCACCCAGCTTTCGCTCCCGTAAAGCAAAGTTGGACTGAAAACAGACCGATGTAAAGATAGTTTCGTCCAGGAGCTGACTTCCTTCTTATAATAGAATACTGTTGATCGCAACTGCGAGCTCGCTGCATTAGCTTTACTACACCTTGATTCAATCTCACTTACTATATTACCATCCTGGGAGAACACACAACCTAAATACTTGAAATGAGGAATAATTTTATTTATTGTTTCTGGAGTATTTTTTTTCTCTCACCTAGTATTGAATTATAGAGCCTGTGACCTCTGTTAGGTATTCAACCATTCAGCCCCTTACAAATTCACCTTCTCAATACTACTATCCCCCTTGCTTCCGGGGTAACCTTTACTTGAGCTCCCCACGGCTTAATAGAAGGAAATTACAGCCAAGCCAACCGAAGATTATTCTTCACAATCTTATTCACAACTCTCCAGGCTTACGAATATATTGAAGCCCCTTTTGTTTCTTTACTCGGCTTCTATTTTATTCAAATCCTAACCAAATTAACCTATTTACATAATTCATTCTGTAATGTGTTCCTTAGTTCAACACCTCAGGCGCTTTTTTTTCGATTTTTTGAAAAATGTCCACAACAAATGTAGTTATAAGGGCTTAAGTGAAACTCGGCATTTACTCACATCAGCGCTCGTTGTAGTGCTTAAACTCTACATAGGTTATAAGCATACCTCGGATTTGTAGGTGGTAATAAGTTAGATTGCAAAGTAATTTGGTTTGTAAGAAGTGTCATCCAACCCGTTGTACCATACTGTAGGAAGAGTAGCATAAATTCAAGGAGTTCTATAGGCTGTACCCCTAATATCCATGAAAATCTCATAGCATAGCCGTTGTATAGTGTAGGGTACACTTGTTACTGGTTTAAGTAAGTTTGCATTCTAACCTAGCAGTACCTAATAATCCGGACTCTAGTTATAAGAGATGTAACTCCAGTGAATACATTTCTGTCATCCGTTGTTACAAGTGCCTTGGTTTGGTCATTCTTCCTCTAAATGTGATAAACAACAGTGCTGCCCCGAGTGGTCAGGTTCTCATAATATCAGGGAGTGTCCGAAAACAAGGACTGAATACGTAAATTCCAAAATAAAAAAATCAAAGAAATATTGCGAGACACCTTCCCGAGAATCTAAGCAGTCAACATTCTACTACTTCAAATGACTATCCAATCATTATACAAGGAAATCTATGATATTGTAAAATCAGAAATTAATTATGCCTGATCTGTGTATTTATCAAGAAAACTTGCATAAATCTATTGTGCCCAAGCAGGAACTTCTCTTAAATTGCGATCTTAACTGAAGATCAATTTTATGCATACAAGAACCGAATCTTAGAAAGAACAAAGTGGTAGGCTTTACTTACTCATTTAAACTACGAGAAATCGTGCGCCCGGAGAGTGAATTCGTGTAGCTCTAATGTGAAAATGAGTTAACTTTATACCATTAGCTCAGTATTGCTATGCTGAAAGAGTCATCGTTGGTACCTCTTTTAATCAATGTGAACTTTATCAGACAGTGGATCATCTGCTTTTCTCTCGCCCCGCGTTTGGAATGAATGACTTATATTTGAGTGTCACCTGAACACTTGTTATCTTGTATTTTCTAAACCATTTTCAAGAACCCTTGTTATAAGCAATTCTTCTTCTTTATCTGTTTACCTTCTAGAACTCAGCGAGGGATCCCGCCTCTGCCGCCTCAAGGGCAGTGTCCTGGAGCTTCAGACTCTGGGTCGGGATACAACTGGGGAGGATGACCAGTACTTCATCCAGACGGCCTCACCTACTATGCTGAACAGGGGCCTTGCGGGGGACGAGGGTGGAAAAATTGGGAGGGATAGACAAGGAAGAGGGAAGGAAGCGGTCGTGGCCTTAAGTTAGGTACTACCCCGGCATTTGCCTGGACGAGAAGTGGGAAACCACGGAAAAATCACTTCCAGGATGGCTGAGGTAGCAATCGAACCCACCTGTACTCAGTTGACCTCCCAAGGCTGAGTTGACCCCGTTCCAGCACTCGTACCACTTTTTCAAATTTCGTGGCAGAGCCGGGAATCGAACCCGGACCTCCGGTGGTGGCAGCTAATTACACTAACCACTACACCACAGAGGCGGACTGTTATAAGCAATTCTTAATAATTATTATTCAACACATCTTTAACAAATTGAACACTTAATCTTTAGTTTTGGAATAGTTTGTGATTATAAACTGCAGCCCTAGTGTGCTTTTGTGAAATAGGACCCCATACTCTACTCGGTATTTAATAATAATAATAATTGTACCGGGTGGCACACCTCCACCCGCTAATTTAAATGCGCGCCAGTTAAAACTCCTCTGCTGGAGGAAGTCTGAACTTTATTGACGGTATTAATTATCTACCTTCTCAGAAGATGTCACTACCTGTAAATTTTGGAGTTTTAGAACTGTGTCACTTTTGATGTGTTTTTGTTTCGCTTGAAGTAAGAAGTGTGAACTTTCTCTTCTAGAGGACACTACTGAAGATCCACAATAGTGCAACCTAGTGCGGAGTCAAAGAACTATTTTTTTTGGAGAAAATTTAATTTCAAGAGTTTGTTCTTTGTTAAATTTCTTTCTGTCATTGTTTAAGTTGGCAATATTTACCCCTTTCTTCCCCTTGTTATGAATGTATCCAATCCCGAATTTCTTCTATTAATTTCTGACCAATCTGGTGTATCTTCCCCCAACTTGAATCTGTTGCGGGGTCCTACCCAATAAAGAGTTTGTGGGAGGGTGTTTTCTTTCCCCTAACGCCTAGAACCTTCCGCGAGAGGATATAAACTGCTGATTTTCGGGTCTCCGGGCCACTTCTGTTCCATCTTTCAGTGTATTAAGTACATAGCAGGGGGCGGGAAGCGCCTTTTTCTTCGGCAGCGGTCAACAACAAGGTAATGGCCGATTTATAACTTCTTTCTTTGCTAGCTCAGCAGTTTAACTTTCGGGGCGGGTTCTAAGCGTTCAACCATGTAACCTTTACCTAAAATGTAAAAACAACTGGTATCTATTCTATTTTCAAACGACATATCGGGATAGAGAGTGCTTAACCCTCTCGAGCTCCCACTCACATCGTCTTGAGGTGAACTTATTTTTCTCAACCAATTCTTCCGTAATATAATGTAAATTGTTATTAAGTCACCTCTGTAGTATGGGATTAGCCCTTGTATTAACGGCCTAGTGCCAAGTAGGTCTTAAGCAAAGTGTATTAGGAGTGCAAGTTCGCCTCCTCTCAAATTGTATTTTAGAGGTCATGCATTAACCTTCTTGTCATTTAACAGACCTCAGTAGGTTGGGTATTTTACCCCTGTGTATATGTCCTTGGAGGACAGCTTAAAGGTGGAGTTCGGAGTGGCCTATGATAGGCTTGTATTTTAGGGGGAAGTTGCCCTTTCTTGAAAATTGTGTTTCTGCCTCAAGGAGGCTTTTTGGGTGTAATTGGAAGCAAATGTTTCTGGCATGTTTGGGGGTTTTCGGCCCCTTTGTTGTATGGTGTTCATTGTAAGGTTGGGCTCATTGCTCAAGAATTATGTTTCTGACTTTTGAAGCCCCAAATGGGGTACCTATGTAAATGTATTTTTCAATCGTGTTTCGGCTACTAAGTACCTGTTCTATTTGTTGTTACCTAATTTTGAAAAGAAAATATAACCTTGTTAAATTTTAAAATTAATTTCACTTTAGTAGCTTGAGACCTATTCACCACCCAGCACCTTCTTTCATGCATAACTACCACAAAAACACGGTAACAAGTGGTAGCAGAGCGTGGTTGAATGGGTCTCAATTTAGCCCCATTTGACGGCTACACATTGTTTTGATCCGAACTCTAACCATTTTCTCAGTTGCTGGAATTTTTTGACTTTTTCAAAATTGTTCTGTCATCATGCCAGGCCCTCGCGATGTTCTCCATCTTAATTATTTGCGCAAAGAGGAGTTGATCTATGAATTAACTATCAGAAATGTGCAATCTGGAGGCACGGTTGCAGTAGACACTAACAAGCTTAGAGAGTCCCTAGATTTGCCCATTTCCATCCCCAATTTGGGAGAGAAAGAAATTGACGACTCTCTTTCCACGATCACGGAGTATATTACTGGGCTAGCTTCTGTAGTTAGTTTTTTTGATGAAAATGATCCGTCTCCGCATCAAATTCAGCGTGTGCAAGGCAGGCTATATCATTTTTCGAATAGGGTTAACGATCTGTTGTCTCTAAAACTGAATGACGTTCAGAGGAAGGAAGCTAGTACGCTCCTGGAAAATATTCCCGAATTATCTAGTAAGGTCACTCAATTGTTAACTGGGGAAGTTCCTCCCAAATCTGATCAGCCCACCATAGTGAATGTAGGTAGCGAGGAAGAACCTGCTAAGGGAGAAGTAAATAGGAAAACCATCGCTGCTCAAACTATCTTTGCCCCATTGGACAACGAGTCTGAACGCCGTGCATCGCTGAGTAACATCCGTTCTGAATTAACTTCTTTGCCATCGAAACCTTTACCTACTATGTCACCCGGGTTTAGTACCTTGCCTCATCCATTGGCAATGTTGCTCAGAGGTATATCTAAGTTTTCCGTTAATACCACCAGTGACGTAATTTCATTTTTAAGATTTCTAGTGGAATTTCAGGATCATGCCCTTGTTTTTTCTCTTTCTCCATGTCAAATCTTGCAAATTATCTATCCGTATGCTATTGGTATTCTCTCTGACAAAATAGTTAGAGCCATTGCCGAGCAATCATCTATTGAGGATTTCCATGCCCATTTGCTAGCTAACTTCATCCCGGCTAGGGCCAGGTCCTCCCTTATTCAGAAGTACTATTACCGTGTACAGCGCTTGGATGAAAACTTGGCAGACTTCATCCAAGGTATTAAGTTTTATACTAGGGTGTTTGCCCTTCATTTTCCTGAAGATCAGATTGTACAGGCTATTGTGGAAGGCATTTCACCATCTTATAGGTCATACTTGTGTTTCGCGGCGTGCCCGCAAACTTTCTCTGAACTTGAAGCGTTGGCCGTCTCAGCGGAAGGAGTTAGATACGCCGATTCTTTGCGTGTCGCGAAAGAACCCCCGCCTTCCTTTAGTAACACTCGGCCTCCACCTCGCCGACCAGTCAATCCCCGTAAATGTTATGCTTGCGGGTCGCCTGACCATCTGCGCAACAAGTGTCCGCTGATCAAGTCAAGTGGGACAAGGAATGGAGCCAGGTCATCACAAGGCTGTTTTAAATGTGGGGCTTTCTCACATATTGCCAAGAATTGTCCCAACTCAAATAGCACCCCCTCCTGCTCAACTTCTGGTGCAAATTCCACCTATGCCAATAATAAAAAGTGACTAGTGGCTTCGGCTGAGTCGTCTAATCCATCTTCCCGAGACTCAGCCCCTAGTAAACAGGTTGTAAATGCAGAGAACGATCAGCCTTCAAATTCATCTTTTGAATGCCCTAAAGAATGTCTTAGGATTGCGGCGGATACCCCCGCACCTGTTCCTTTTCTTAAGATTGAGTTAAATAACGAGCCTATTACAGCTCTCTTAGACTCAAGCAGTGTTTGTTCGATTATTTCGGCTGAATGGTATTCTAAATTGAAATCTGTTTGTAAACTACCTGACTATGTCTCATCTCCTGTGCAATATGTTTCGGCTAATTCATCCCCATTAGAAATTCTAGGTTCCTTATTGGTCAAAATTCGTATTTTTAAATTCACTTGCAGAGTTAAATTGTTTGTGGCCAAGCTCTTGTCTTGCCCCATTATATTGGGAGCGGACTTTATTTCTCACACTGGTCTTGTGCTCGATCTTCAGAGTAGGTCTTGCACTTTCAAATTTGCCTCTAATTGTAGCATTCCTCTATTAAAGTGTAAATCTGCATCATGTTCTTCTATTTCGCCTACCCAGGATGAGATGTTGTTAGACCTTAGACATCTACCTGAGGAGCAGGCTGATAGTATTCGCAAATTGTGTCAGTCGTTTCCCGAGGTGTTCTCTGATACTCTTGGTGTTACTGACCTGATCGAATACAAAATTGAGGTCACGGATTCGATTCCTGTTCGTTTTCCACCGTATAGGCTATCTCCACCTAAAATGAAGGCTCTGAAAGAAATTATCGATCAGATGTTGAAGGATGGTATTATTAGGCCCTCTAAGTCGGCGTATTCTTCGCCTATTTTTCTAGTTCCGAAACCCCAAGGAGGCTTCAGGCCTGTCATTGATTATAGGGCTCTCAATCGGAAGGTGGTGTTGCAATCTGTGCCCCTTCCTGACCTTCATTCTTGTTTTTCATGGTTTCGTAAGGCCAAGTTCTTTACTATCCTGGACTTAAATCAGGCCTACAATCAAATTCCCCTTGCCGAAGAGTCTAAACACCATACAGCGTTTGCCACGGACTGGAATTTATATGAATACAACCGCGTGCCTTTCGGGCTCCCTACCGGAGCAGCTGTACTCACTAGGCTACTAGATAGGGTCTTCTCCGACATCAAATTCGAGTACTTATATCACTATTTAGATGATGTCGTCGTATTTTCAGAGACTTTTGAAGAACATCTAGATCATCTGCGAGAAGTTCTCGATCGCCTTCGTAAGGCTGGGTTAACTGTTAAGTTGTCCAAGGTTGCCTTTGCTAAGCCCTCTATGTCATTCCTAGGGCATATTGTGTCACCCGATGGTGTAGCAGTCGATCATTCTAGAACCCAGGCCATCCGTGATTTCAAACCTCCCAAGGACATTAAAGGTATCGCCAGGTTCATTGGTATGGTGAATTTCTTCAGAAAGTTCATTCCTAACTTTGCTAATAGAGCGGCGCCCTTAAACCTTCTTCGTAGGAAAGGCATCAAATTCGAGTGGGGACCTTCTCAACAAGCCGCTTTTGAAGATTTGAAATTAGCTCTCTGTAATGCCCCTGTCCTTGCTATGCCTGATTTCTCAAAGAAATTCATCGTCCAAACGGACGCGTCATCGTCAGCTGTAGCTGCAGTCCTTCTTCAAGAGACTGAACTAGGGAGGCGACCCATCGCCTATGCATCTAGGACTCTATCGGCTCAAGAAGCCAAGTATTCCATCTATGAGCTCGAAGGGTTGGCAGTCTTATTTGCCTTAGAAAAGTTCCGTCTCTATCTGGAACATGTCAAATTCGACCTGGAGACAGATAATCAAGCCCTAAGCTGGGTCTTAGGTAGGCCGCGTCGTACTGGTCGTATAGCCCGTTGGGCCATCCGTATTTCTGCCTTCCAATTTGATGTCAGGCATATCAGAGGTACCGAAAATGTTGTTGCTGATGGACTCAGCCGTATGTTTTCTAACGACGTCGAGACCCAGGAACCGGTCGACAGTTCATCACCTCCCGAGTCCATACTATCTGGTGTTAATGCCATCTTAACAGATGCTCCCATGCTTTTTAGGGATATTGAGAAATACCAACGCGAAGATCCGACGCTGGCTCCGATAATGGAAACCCTTTCTTCTGGGGAACATGTCGTCCCTTATGTTCTGAGGAATGGTGTTCTATGTTGCCCTTCGAGGCATGATAAGATGATGAAGGTTGTTGTTCCAGCGGTTCTTGTACCTATGATCTTCAAGTATTATCATGAGACCCCATTAGGAGGGCATCTTGGTATCTTTAAAACTCGTGAAAAGATTCGTGAAATGTTCATCTGGAAAGGTATGGACGGTGAAATCCGTGAACTAGTAAAGGCTTGTAAATCCTGTTTGATTAGTAAACCAACCATGTCCACCAAGGTAGGCCTCTTGTCTTCGCATCAAGCATCGCGCCCCATGGAACGCCTGTATATTGATTATGTAGGACCCTTCCCCCAGTCGAAGGGAAATGCCAACAAATTCATCTTTGTATGTGTAGATGGTTTTACCAGATTTTCCTGGTTATTTCCGACTAAGCTGGCTACCGCTCAGTCCACCATTACTTGCCTAAATTCTATTTTTGCTTCTTTTGGTCCGTGCCAATATATTGTTTCTGATAATGCTAAGGCTTTTACATCTAATTTATTTCGTAAATTCTGTTTTGACTTATCCATCTCTCATGTAACTACTTCTGCTTATTACCCTCAACCATCTCTGGCTGAACGGGTTAATCGTAATCTCAGGTCCGCACTGATTGCCTATCATCATGATGATCATTCCAGGTGGGACACGTCCCTGCATTGGTTAGCTTTTGCTTTGAATTCAGCGGTTCATGAATCACATAAATTCACTCCAGCTTCTTTGATGTTCAAGTTTGTTCCCAACTCGCCGCTCTCTAACCTCTGGTCTCTGAGTGACATTCTACCCGAGACAATAGATCCGGATAATATTAAAGATCTTTGGAAGAAGGCTAAAGCCAATCTTAAAGTGTCTCACGAAAAGGTCAGGGAAAGGTATGATCGTGGACGGAGACCCACCACTTTGAATGTAGGTGACCAGGTTATGGTCAAGAATTTTGTTCTCGCGGGCAAGCTTGCCCCCAGATTTCATGGGCCATGCATCATTCTCGATTTTCTTACGCCAGTTACGTTGTTAGTAAGCAATCCAGCCACCGAGAGGATATTTAGGGTTCACCTGTCACAGGTGAAACCAGTGTAAATTTTGTGTCAACTTGCTTCATATAATTTGAAAGGATATGAAGGTTATATTTTTTTTTGAGTGTCGCTTTTAAGGCATTCTGCCCCTTCTGTAATATTTTGGTTTTAGATGTAAGCCTTTTGTAAAACCTGCCCCGATCCGTTAAACTGCCATTCTGTCCTTGCCTCGGCCATTACCACGCTCCCGTCTCCTGCTTCAATACACACTGTGGCTTGATTTGAGTAAATGCCATGGATATCTGCACGCCGCTGACCCCTCAACCTCCTCACCAAGCCTGTGCCCTTAAAAAAAAGATGATGGTCCAACACAATTCTGCCGCCAAGCTTTAATGTTTCAGTGCCCCCGCAGCCGCGCGGCGCCGTGCAACAACTGGAGCAGAGGACGGGCCCCCTCGGCCCCAGCGAGGACGACGTGTGCACGGCGAGCCGGAGCTCTCCTCCCGGCCAAGGCTGATGTGCGGCGCACGACCTGCTACTTGCCCGCAGCCTGTATATGTTCACCGCGGGCGCGGCGTGCTTCAACACCTCTGCTCCCCTCATAGTGCGGGCGAGCGGTATCTCAGGGTACTTGAGGGGTCCGAGCGGCCTCCTTTGGACGCAAGCCGCAACGGCCGGTCTGGCCATCCCACTTCATCACCATCTACTACATGAACAGTTACTATAAGTAATGACTACACTTGGGAATTCAACTGCAATATTTGGTGGACTTTGAAAAAAAAAATTTCCTTCACTTTCAAGTATAAAAAGTTATCTTCAGAAATTCAACTTCTACAAATATAAAGACTTTACTTCATCTGCAACAACAAAATTTTGAAACTAAATCAAACCAAATTAAGAAATCTTATAAATACTTCTGCAATTTATTTTAATATCAACATCAAAACTTGGACCTTATTTTCAAACAAAGTTTATGTTCTTCTGTGTTACCCCTTGGAGGAACTTTTGGGGGGGGAGGTCTGTACCGGGTGGTACACCTCCACGCCGCTAATTTAAATGCGCGCCAGTTAAAACTCCTCTGCTGGAGGAAGTCTGAACTTTATTGACGGTATTAATTTTCTACCTTCTCAGAAGATGTCACTACCTGTAAATTTTGGAGTTTTAGAACTGTGTCACTTTTGATGTGTTTTTGTTTCGCTTGAAGTAAGAAGTGTGAACTTTCTCTTCTAGAGGACACTACTGAAGATCCACAATAGTGCAACCTAGTGCGGAGTCAAAGAACTATTTTTTTGGAGAAAATTTAATTTCAAGAGTTTGTTCTTTGTTAAATTTCTTTCTGTCATTGTTTAAGTTGGCAATATTTACCCCTTTCTTCCCCTTGTTATGAATGTATCCAATCCCGAATTTCTTCTATTAATTTCTGACCAATCTGGTGTATCTTCCCCCAACTTGAATCTGTTGCGGGGTCCTACCCAATAAAGAGTTTGTGGGAGGGTGTTTTCTTTCCCCTAACGCCTAGAACCTTCCGCGAGAGGATATAAACTGCTGATTTTCGGGTCTCCGGGCCACTTCTGTTCCATCTTTCAGTGTATTAAGTACATAGCAGGGGGCGGGAAGCGCCTCTTTCTTCGGCAGCGGTCAACAACAAGGTAATGGCCGATTTATAACTTCTTTCTTTGCTAGCTCAGCAGTTTAACTTTCGGGGCGGGTTCTAGGCCTACCACCATGTAACTTTCCTTTAAAATGTAAAAACTACTGGTATCTATTCTATCTTTCAAACGACATATCGGGATAGAGAGTGCTAACCCTCTCGAGCTCCCACTCATATTGTTGTGAGGTGAACTTAGTTTTCTCAACCTATTCTTCGTTAACGTAAAACAAATTGTTCTCTTCTTAAGTCACCTCTTTAGTATGGGATTAGCCCTTGTATTAACGGCCTAGGGCCAAGTAGGTCTTAAGCAAAGTGTATTGGGAGTGCAAGTTCGCCTCCTCTCTAATTGTATTTTAGAGGTCATGCATTAACCTTCTTGTCATTTAACAGACCTCAGTAGGTTGGGTATTTTACCCCTGTGTATATGTCCTTGGAGGACAGCTTAAAGGTGGAGTTCGGAGTGGCCTATGATAGGCTTGTATTTTAGGGGGAAGTTGCCCTTTCTTGAAAATTGTGTTTCTGCCTCAAGGAGGCTTTTTGGGTGTAATTGGAAGCAAATGTTTCTGGCATGTTTGGGGGTTTTCGGCCCCTTTGTTGTATGGTGTTCATTGTAAGGTTGGGCTCATTGCTCAAGAATTATGTTTCTGACTTTTGAAGCCCCAAATGGGGTACCTATGTAAATGTATTTTTCAATCGTGTTTCGGCTACTAAGTACCTGTTCTATTTGTTGTTACCTAATTTTGAAAAGAAAATATAACCTTGTTAAATTTTAAAATTAATTTCACTTTAGTAGCTTGAGACCTATTCACCACCCAGCACCTTCTTTCATGCATAACTACCACAAAAACACGGTACCAACAATAATAATAATAATAATAATAATAATAATAATAATAATAATAATAATAATCCAAAACCAAACCAAACCCCATGGCACTACAGCCCTTGAAGGGCCTTGACCTACCAAGCGACCGCTGCTCAGCCCGAAGGCCTGCAGATTACGAGGTGTCGTGTCATCAGCACGACGAATCCTCTCGCCCGTTATTCTTGGCTTTCAGACCGGGGCCGCTATCTCACCGTCAGATAGCTCTTCAATTCTAATCACGTAGGCTGAGTGGACCTTGAACCAGCCCTCAATTCCAGGTAAAACTCCCTGGCCTGGCCGGCAATCGAACCCGGGGCCTCCGGTGAGAGGCAGGCACGCTACCCCTACACCGCGGGGCCGGGTTAATAATAATAATAATAATAATAATAATAATAATAATAATAATAATAAGTGAAACAATGCATTGACTCACGTCAGTGCTCGTAGGGGTAGAAAAAGGCAAACTAGCAATCTATTCGACCGGATAACGATGACTAAGCAAAGGATTGTAGTTTTTACGAATAAATAAATAATATATTATCATATATTTTTTATTTACATAAAATTCGTACCTAATGTCCATAGGATGTTTTTAACATTGAGTTGCTTTTCTGAAGGTCTAGAACTGGGGATTTTGTGCCCTTTTACTGTACATAACCATAATTCTGCTCTCTGATAGTCCAAAATACTAATGTCAATAATATATTAAAAAATAGGATAAATAGCAAATTAAATTTAAACACATTTATCAGGTCCAGTTCAACTTTAGGGCAGGGATCTTAGCTCTCCGAATAATATTAGAAATGAGATTGGATAAGAGTAGGCACACCTATGTGGCGATTCTAGGTATTGAAAAGGCTTCCGATAACGCGAGTCGGTACACATCTAACTTATGAATAATATACTTTATATTGAATTTGCACAGTTTGTACACTGTTTTAAATTATTATGTCTTGAGAGAATGAGATATTCCTCCTGATACTATTTCAATGTAAGAACTGAAATGCGAGGGAACGAGCAACTGCCCTTGTGGTACGCCGCGAGAGCAACTCTAGTTAATCCGTTACACGTGTACAAGCTACAGGCAGTAAACCCTTTGTTGTCATTTTAATGCTTTTCTGTTGGCAACGGAGGGAAAAATTGATGTTTTCCAGGATTAACGACAAACGACTGTTGTAAATCCCGTCTTCCCCCCGATATTGCAGAACAGATTGTGTCATAAAAGATTATATCGAAATTCTGGTTTACGGCCGCGCTCTACAGTGTCGAGTTTACTTTCATTTTAATCCTAATTGAGGCATCCGCAAATTTGATGAACTCACTGGGAAGCTTCTGCTCCATAAAGGCTCCGATTTCGTGAGTATTATTAACTAGGAATTAATTAACAACTGCGGTTAGATCCAGGAAATCAATACAAATGTGTTGACTAAATCACTATTATTAACATACATATAGGGTGGTCAGAAACATAGTGAACTGAGTTTATAAAAGTAAGAGAGTTCGCCATACTGATAATTCACAAGAATCTCGTTTATCCGGCCCTCATTAATATGGATTTCCGGTCTATCCGCGTTGATTTTTTTATTTACTGTGTTACTGCTTTTGTATTTTTCATCACGAAAATATGCGCATTCTTTGGTATGATTATGTTTCTTGTTTAAAGGGGCCAAAAACTAGGTCATCGGCACGTAATGATGCTACGTGCAACGAAATGAAACGATAATTTAAACTTCAAAATGTATCCACTGACTAGAATATAAAACAATCAGTGGATCCAATACTCAGTGTCTTATTTTTCTGAAATGATGCTTGTTGTCCAAAGGGGTCCAAAATCCAGGTCACCGGCTCCTTATAATGGTACTAATCACAGGTAATGTAGACCCATAGTGTTTCTCATATATTGGTACTACACCAGTGTCCAAACGTTAAGCGTAATCACTAAACGAGGCCAGACCGCCTGATAGGAATGTCAGACGGATTGCTGAACAAACGGAAGCTGTCTCACACACCATATGTATCACACAGCTTGTCCAAAAAACACAGTGTTAGAATGGTTCTTATAGCTAAGGTACAACTTTGACAACAACTATTAAAATTTGGCAGTGACTTCCACAATAAAACATGCAGTTAATAGGATGTATGGTTACCCCTAACGGCCACACGTGCTTCGCAGTGACGTGGCATGCTCTCTGTCAGATGGTCCAAGGGCTCTTGTGGCAGTCGTTTCCACTCCTCTCAAAGGGCAATGAGAAGGACTTGGACGGTCCTTGGTGGAGGCTGACGGGATGCAATTCGCCTCCCCAATGCATCCCTGGCATGTTCTATAGGATTCAGATCCGCAGACCTCGCTGGCCAGTCCATGCGATGAATGTCTTCCTCAGCCAGAAATTCATCCACCAGAGCAGTGTGGTGCGGTCGGGCATTTTCGACCATTAAGAGGAAGTCTGAACCAACCGCACGTCCGAAGAGTCGAACATGTGGTCTCAGTACCTCATCCCTGTATCTCCGAGCGTTAACAGTTTTCCTCGGACCACCCATGTTCCTGTGGTTGTATCGGCTACCCGGTTCTCTGTAGATTAATGTGCGACGGGAATCGTTCTGCAAAAAAAGCGGGATTCATCTGTGAAGGGCACATGCCTCCATTCATTAATGTCCAGTTTCAATGTTGACGGCTCCACAGTAAACGGGCCCATGTCTGTGCTGGAGTGAGCGGGACGCACACCGCTGGTCGTCGGGCAAACAGCCCTGCTGTTCTGAGCCTCCGGTACAAAGTTTGCCGGGAAACGGCAAACTCTAAGAGGACTGCAAGCTCCGCCGACAATTGTCTTGCAGGTGCACTCCGATTTCGTCGGCCGGTTAAGGCCAGATATCGGTCCTGCTGTGGGGTGGTTACACTTGGTCGACCTAGTACTGGCCTACGAATAACATCTCCTGTGTCTCGAAATCGTCTCCAAAGCCTGGAAATGACACTTTGTGGCACATTCAAGGATACGGCGACTTCGGTCTGTGTCTGGCTTGCTTCCAGGCGGCAGAGTATTCTACCCTGCAAAACGGAGTCCAAAGGGCGTCGTTGTGCCATTATGTTGTCACGTTCACCACGAGGCTACACTCTGCACACTATAACAGGGCAAACACGACTGAGGGAATATGGGGCGCAGGCACTGGCTGTGTTTACCCCTCTATTACGCCACTAGTCAAAGCAGGAAACACTCCTTTCCTATACAGAGCGAACACGTAAAGTTGGCAGGTGCATATATCGTGCGATTTGCGGTCTATTTGCTGTTGCCCTGCTTACTCGTAGCTTATGCTTAACTTTTGGACAGTAATGTACTTACAGGTAACACAGATCCATGGTGTTCCTCACATTATAGTACTAATCATATGCAATGTAGACCCACCGTGTATCACACGTTGTGGTAACACCCACGGGTAACCTCACGTAATGGCACTACTCTCAGGCAACGTAGACCAATGTTTTTCCTCGCAAGTCGCAAGTATCATCGACCCTCGGTGTTCCACATGGTACTCAATCACAAGTAGTCTCATGGTTCTAATGTCATCATTCGTTGGTCTCCCCTTTTAGTCGCCTCTTACGACAGGCAGGGGATACCGTGGGTGTTCTCTTCGTCTGCGTCCTCCACGAAAATTTAAAACAAAAGAAACTTACGCACTATTTCAGTAAATAGAAGCGAGTACATTGCTTACGTACTGTATTGAGTTTATGTACCAACAAGGTTTTTTAAAATTTTTAATAAAGGTTTTTATAGATTAGGAGCTTATATTCGCGTATTAGTTTTGTTTCCGGATTATCCGGATATTCTTTAAAACGGTTACCCCTAAAGGGCACACGTGCTTCGCAGCGACGTGGCATGCTCTCTATCAGATGGTCGAAGAGCTATTGCGGCAGTCGATCCCATTCCTCCGAAAGGGTAATGCGAAGGTCTTGGACTGTCCTTGGTGGAGGCTGACGGGATGCAATCCGCCTCCCAAATGCATCCCAGGCATGTTCTATAGGATTCAGATCCGCAGACCTCGCTGGCCAGTCCATGCGATGAATGTCTTGCTAATCTGGATGAACGAGGTTGTTGTGTAATTTGAAGAAAGACGTCGATATATCACACCGTTCTCATGTTACCAACTTTTGGAGTTAGCCAATCATATCGCTTCGCGGGAGAATTGAAACGGGGTTTACGAGTTGCTAAATCTGCACATGGATTGGGAGCAATGCCAAGAAATGAGCATCACACACTAAAACACCGTGGGTTTCACCCAATATCACCGTTACGTGCTTGCTGTCGGCCGGGCCTAACAGCAGGGAGATCATTGTTTAAGTTTCTCCCCTGGAGAAGTTTTTTCTTCTATTGGCGCTCTCAAGCATTCATGTTTATTTTGGAAGTTCCTCCAATCAGGGCTGTAGGGCTTTAAGTAGGTAATAATGGTTGACTCTTAAGTCCAAGGAGATCAGCTGTCTCCTACTAGTGATTTGATAGCAAAGCAAAGCAAAATCATCTCCGTACATGCCATGAAGGCCCTTGGAGGGGTGGAAGGTAAAGGCTTCCACAATCCGTAACCACGGCACTTGATGGGGTACAGTGGTTACCTCAACGCCCGGCCGCCTTTGCCCCCAGGAATTAACCTGGTACTCATTTCTGGTGTAGGCTGGGTGAACCTCAGGGCTATGTGCACCTCCGGAAGTGGAAACCTCGATTCTTAAATTTCACAACTTCTTGACGGGGATTGGAACCCACGTCCTTCCGGGCGAACCGAGCACGTCTTAACCGCCTCGGCCAGGCAGCCTCTCACCGCTGTGTTCCGTGGTTCAAATCCCGCTCACTCCATGTGAGATGTGTGCTGGACAAAGCGGAGGCGGGACAGGTTTCTTTCCGGATACTTCAGCTTTCTCTGTCATTTTTCATTCCAACAACACACTCCAATATCATTTCATATGCCAGTCATTAATTAATGCCCCAGAGGAGTGTGACAGGCTTCGGCAGCCGGCACAATTCCTATCCTCGCCGCTAGATGGGTCTTCATTCATTCATTCATTCATTCATTCATTCATTCATTCATTCATTCATTCATTACATTCCTCACCAGGTAAAATGACTAGAAACAGTCTGTGGATTTTCATTTTCACTTCTAACAAATACATTATAGACAGTACACGACACTTCGGGATTTAGCCTTGTTAAAATGGGGGACAATTCTCAAGTGGCGCTCCTAGTGACGTGGCCTGGAAATTCGCGCTAAATTCAAATATCAGTGGAAATTCATATACGGAAATGGATAACTTCAAAGTTGCTAAAGCAATTCTGAATGAATAGAGAAGAATTATTTAATATGTTTTTATTTATTTCTTAAACTGCTTACCCTCCAAGGGCTGATTTTTCCCTTGGACTCAGCGAGGGCAGTGTCCTGGAGCGTAAGACATTGGGTTGGCGGATAAAACTGGGGAGGATGACCAGTACCTCGCTCAGACGACCTCACTTGCTGTGTTGAACAGGGGCTGTGATGGGGGATAGGAAGATTGGAAGGGATAGACAAGGCAGAGGGAAGGAAGCGGCTGTAGCCTTAAGTTAAGTACCATCCCGGCATTTGCCTAGTGAGAAAATGGGAAACCACGAAAAACGATCTTCAGGGCTGCCGACAGTGGGGTTCAACCCCACTATCTCCCGAATACTGGATTCTGGCCGCACTTAAGCGACTGCAGCTATCGAGCTCTGTATACTTTATTTTAGAGGAGATACCATTTATATAGAGCGTAAACAGGATAGGGCCAAGGAAAGAACCCTGTGGAGCTCCAGCCTTCCTGACCCGCCACTGTGAAGTAATATCATAAGCTTCAACGAACATGCACCGAAGAGACACATTACAATGTCCCTGAAACCTAATCCATGGCTAACAGCTGAGGTTAAAACATGATGTCTCAGCGTGGTGCTCTTTCTCGGCGTCATGTCCGTTCGTTAAACACCTGTGGTCTTCCCGTGCGGCGGTTTACGCGGATGGTGACATTTTCTCTGCGATATTGAAGATCCACCCTCGACACGATTCACCTCGGAAACCCGAATTCGCGTGTAATCTCCGCAATGCTATGGCCCAAGCGCCGTGCGCTAACGATCATCCCACGTCCAAAGTCAGTTTACTCGCGACGTGTTGCACTGGTGTCGGAAAGACTGCTCAGCTACGCCGCAACGTTCAGGGGTCATGAACGGCACATTTTCTAACGGGACACCCCTTCCCGAGACTTTTGGCCACTCAGTGTATTTTCAAGAACTCAATATGTTCACGAGCTTGAGAATCGTTACGCCAGTTTCTGTCTCCTTCCAGATACTTTCAAACAAACGATGCCTTCTCTGATGTTGTACACCGAGACGCTGTAAGGCGCTTATAGCGATCTCCGGAACGAACGACACAATTAGCGAGTACACGCACACAGGCCTCTATAAACAACGACAGGCGTCGAGGTCACACAGGGGAGCAGCGTCTCTTATGAGAAGCCAGCTTCATTTGATTGCACGGTCGGAATGAGATAAAATAAAAGGAAGTTTTAGCTTTACGTGAAATATAATGTCGCGTCCATAGCTACGGGGTCTCAAGTTTTATCTGACTACTAGCTGAGGTACCCATGCTTCGGTACGGAATTCTACATTGTATACAGAATTCTAGGTTAGGTAGTGTACACATTGTGAGCAAGATTGTATGAAATTGCATAGCTCTTAACGTTACCCTAGAAACGCGACGGGAAGGTCACCAAACGTCTTTTCTCACATAAAGACTGGGTTAGAGAATTTCCATTGTAATGGTAGGCCCGCTTGCCTACCATCAGCCACGATCATATTGGGGAGTTTTCATCATAATGGTAGACCCCACTCTCCACATGCCTTTTTACATCCTCAGAAAAACTATCTTAGTGCTTTTCCCAACTGAAAAAAACATAGGTAATTACAGTGACGTCATTAGCAAAGGTGCGATTAAAAGCAATGCTTTCGTATTAAACACTTGATCAAATGAAAAACCACACATTTTCTCACTTCTAACGAACAATACTACGCTGCAGATCTAACAGTCCAAAGTTCCAGAGCTGCAATGACCAAGCCGGAGACAGCCGTGATCCGTGAACACTCTTCGTTATTTTCGGCGGGGGGAGGCGAGGGTGAATATTGGAGAGTCCCAGGACAAAAACTATGCCCCTTTACTAATCTGTTTCCTAGGAGTACCTGAACCGGGCGAGTTGGCCGTGCGCGTAGAGGCGCGCGGCTGTGAGCTTGCATCCGGGAGATAGTAGGTTCGAATCCCACTATCGGCAGTCCTGAAAATGGTTTTCCGTGGTTTCCCATTTTCACACCAGGCAAATGCTGGGGCTATACCTTAATCAAGGCCACGGCCGCTTCCTTCCAACTCCTAGGCCTTTCCTATCCCATCGTCGCCATAAGACCTATCTGTGTCGGTGCGACGTAAAGCCCTTAGCAAAAAAAAAAAAGAAAAAAAAGGAGTACCTGATGAGTCGAAAAATCACGATTCACTACACTGGCGGCGGAAAAATCTATCCCAGAGGAGAAATCCGCTCTTTATTGCTCATTTGGAACAAAATGAATGTAGTATTTAACACAAGTGAAGAGGAAGAAGCTTTTCTTAACAAACGGCTCTTTTCGGGGTTGAAATTTTAGTGAATTGTGGAGCTATAATTTGGAATAAGCCTAAATTGTAATTCTAGACCAGGTCATACTACTACTACTTTTTTGCTATTTGCTTTACGTCGCACCAACACAGATATGTCTTATGGCGACGATGGGATAGGAAAGGCCTAGGAATGGGAAGGAAGCGGCCGTGGCCTTAATTAATGTACAGCCCCGGCATTTGCCTGGTGTGAAAACGGGAAACCACGGAAAACCTTAGTTTCCTTCCAACTCTGAAATACCACTCTCATTATAGTCGGTATGGTAAAACTGAATAAAACATAAACGATCGGAAATTGTATTCTCTATAAATTTTGTTATGTAGTCCTTTGCGATAGGACCAATAACATAGGTATTTAAAAATTAATGAATAAAATTGTTTATAGCTTAGACTGTAGTTTCTTATTACACAACTCTATATACTCTGTATATTTTCAATAAATTTTGTTAACCTATTTTCTCGTGGCTCGGCGTTGATATGAACTTAGCAACAAAAATACAAATTGATGGATATCTGTGTTATCATAGCCGGTACTGTAATCTTAAATACGTATAAGACAAATGATCGGAAATTTATTTCGATATAACGTAAGTCATGTAGCATTTGTCGATAGGATCACTAATAATATAAATATTTGAGTATTGAACTTTAGGCCTCCCCCTATACTACCATTTCACTTAGCCTGAATAAAATGATTTATAGCCTAGATTGTAGTGGCTCATCCCCCGACTTTACATACCGATTTTCATTAGATTCTCTTCAGCCGTTTTCTCGTGATGCGTGTACATACATACATACAGGCAGAAATTACAGAAAAGTAAAAAAATGCGTTTCCTTGTTACTGTGGACATGACCGATACAGAAATACCATTATTTTCATATTCTGAACAATGTACAGACAAAATTATGTGACCGTTGATATCGTAATTGTAGCTGGGGAGGTTTTTCAAATGTAATTTTTCCATGTCAAGGTTCTTTATCTATATGATAGAGGCTATTGTTTTTATTACTTTTATGCATAATGCACAGTGTGTTCAATTTCAAGTAGAATTGCATACTTAACGTTAAAATATCGAACTCTACACCCAGTCCCTAGGCCAGGGATGTCGTTTATAAATGCTGCTATGAGTCTGTAAGGAAGCGTCCATGGCCTTGATTAAGGTACAGCCCCAGCATTTCCCTGGTGTGAAAATGGAAAACCATGGGAAACCATATTATAACTGGCGGCACAATCTCCGAATGCAAGCTGACCGCGTAGCCATTCGCTCGGTGATCCTGCACCAGACATTGTAATTAACGATCAATTAGAAATATTGAAAGTATGGGAGCAACGGTTGAAAATTAATATCTTGTAGAATTTTCAAACGTATATATATTTTTCTTTCTGGGAAGGAATGTGTCCAATGAAATGTCTAACCATCTGAGTTTGAATTACGAATTCCAGTAGTATCTGGAATGCTGGCGATGTATCGCTGAAAGGTCAGGCAGTCTGATGGCACCTCGGTAGCCAATTATGTCGTAATTGCTGACACACCTGTCGATATCAGTTCGAGGAGTTTCACAAGGACGAACGCACATGCGAATGAACTCCCGCTGTACACCCCCAACTAATAGTGAAAAACTTCATCACCCTATAGCTTTGAAATCTCCGTGGATATGATTCTGAAAAGCTAATGTTCGTTCTTTGAACCGCCATGACCGGACCAAGCCTCTTTTCTGGTCACAGAGAATGTGTAAATGTTGTCCATGACCACTTAACAAACGAAGTGAATGTTATTTGTACAATAATTACTGGTATCTTCAGTTCCATAATTCCAGTATTTTTTATGCTAGCACGTTCCCTCATATAATTCCAAACAGCTGTAAAGTGTTTTAATAATATAGAATTAGAAAAAGGAAGTCAGTGTAACTTGGGTTTAGTTCTGAACATTTGTCAGTGCAAGAGCAGGCAACAAATACAACAAATTGGTCATTTTTTGCTGTTCATTGCCATTATTCATGCTTCAGTATGTTGTGAAACTAAAGCAAGTATATGTGCGTTCTTATTGCTGGAGTAACTCTGTGATATAATCAAATTTTAAAAAAGTGTTGAGAGAAACGAATATTGTACAGTTCAGGTGGTGATTCAGTGGTCCCTTTTAGTTGTTCACATAAATATGTCTTGTGCTTAGAAGGCGTCTGAACTTAGCGCACCTGTGAGTTTGCATTCGGGAGATAGTGGGTTCGAACCCCACTATCGGCAGCCCTGAAGATGGTTTTCCGACGTTTCCCATTTTCACACCAGGCAAATGTTGGGGTTATACCTTAATTAAGGCCACGGTCGCTTCCTTCCCACTCCTAGCCCTTTCCTGTCCCATCGTCGCCATAAAACCTATCTGTGTCGGTGCGACGAAAAGCAAATCATAAAACAATATATACAAATAGGATACAAAGTATGTGAAGCGACGTTACCTAGCAACCGTGAAGGCTGTGATGTGGAGTATTGTTGGATGGCCATGACTGAGAGACATATTATCAAAAATGGGAGTTAGAGTACAGATGGCCGATGTGATATTGCAGGCTCTGATGTGAAGTACTGATGGATGGCCATCGGACAGAGAGACGAAAAAAGGGCTCTTTTATCAAAGAGGCCTCATCTCTTCGTACTCTAAAGCAGGGGGGTGGGGGTTCTAACTTGTGGCACTTTGCGGCTGCGAAAACTTTTAAAAAGAACATTTTGCGAAATATGGTAAAGCTATACAGAATGTATTTCATAACTCGTTCAGTTGTGACCACTTCTCTGCCTATTCCGTTAACTTCGTATACTGCTAATTAAAATCAGCGCGTCAGAGAAGGGATCGAATTGCTGGAATACTATGATGAACCAGTGTGTCACATACCAGTAGTATTAGAAAATTTATGAACTAGAGGAAAGGCATGCTAAAGAAGAAAGTTATCTAACTCCCCGGCTATTTCCCGTTATTATTCATTCAGGCTGTTATACTCGGTACGCAGCAGTAATCCCATCTATCGGAGATGAGTGGCAGCATAAGCGAGACAAAGAACATCACAACAATGGTTAATGTAACGTTATTTTTTATCAATGTTATGAGCTTTCGATACTGTAGGCCTTCACATTTAGTTTTCTTCCGACTCTGAATATCACTCTTACCATAGTCGGTACAGTAAAACTGAAGAAAACATAAATTATGGGAAACTTTATTCCCTATAACTTTTGTTATGTAGTACTTTTCGATAGCAGCAATAACACAGGTATTTAAACATGAAATTTTAGGTGCCTTCCCCTAAACTACCATTTCATCCAGGGTGAATAAAATTATTTATAGTCTGGCTGTAGTTCTTTATTCCCCGACTCTACATAACGATTTTCATTAAATTATGTTAACCCATTCTCTCGTGGCTCGGCGTTGATTCGGACTTGGCAACAAAAATACAAATTCATTAATATCTATGTTATCGTAGCCGATACATCAGGCATAAATGATCGGAAATGTAATTCTATATAACTTTAGTTATATAGTATTTATCGATAGGACCACTAATAACGTAAATATTTAAGAATTAAGTTTTAGACCTTCCCCTAAACTACTATTTCACTCAGCGCGAATAAAATTATTTATAGCCGAGATTGTACACGCGCATTCCCCGATTTTACATACAGATTTTCATTAAATTCTCTTCTGGCGTATTCTCGTGATGCGCGTATAGACAGACAGAATTTACGGAAAATTAAGAAGTGCGTTTCCTTGTTGCCGCCTCTGTGGTGTAGTGGTTAGTGTGATTAGCTGCCACCCCCGGAGGTCCGAGTTCGATTCCCGGCTCTGCCACGAAATTTGAAAAGTGGTACGAGGGCTGGAACGGGGTCCACTCAGCCTTGGGAGGTCAACTGAGTAGAGGTGGGTTCGATTCCCACCTCAGCCATCCTGGAAGTGGTTTTCCGTGGTTTCCCACTTCTCCTCCAGGCAAATGCCGAGATGGTACCTAACTTAAGGCCACGGCCGCTTCCTTCCCACTTCCTTGTCTATCCCTCCCATTCTTTCCATCCCCCACAAGGCCCCTGTTCAGCATAGCAGGTGAGGCCGCCTGGGCGAGGTACTGGTCATCCTCCCCAGTTGTATACCCCGACCCAGAGTCTGAAGCTCCAGGACACTGCCCTTGAGGCGGTAGAAGTGGGATCCCTCGCCGAGTCCGAGGGAGAAACCGACCCTGGAGGGTAAACAGATTACGCTACGCTACGCGTTTCCTTGTTACTGTAGACACGACCTATCCTTCTTAAATTCTCAGCAATGTACAGACAAAACTCTTATTTGGTATATATATATATATATATATATATATATATATATATATATATATATAGAGAGAGAGAGAGAGAGAGAGAGAGATTAAAAAGAGTTTATTAAAACATCTTTGTCCAGTTCGTAAAGCCTCCATGGCTCAGGTGGCAGAGCGCTGGCCTCTCACCTTTGGGTTCCGTGGTTCAAATCCCGGTCACTCCATGTGAGATTTGTGCTGTACAAAGCGGAGGCGGGGGAGGTTTTTCTCCGGCTATTCCGAATTTCCCTTCATATTTCATTCCAGCAACACTCTCCAATATCATTTCATTTCATCTGTCATTCATTAATCATTGCGCCCAGAGGAGTCCGACGACATATGAAAGCATCCTGGATCATCTGTATACGAAAGGGACCATTCACGCATAATAATAATAATAATAATAATAATAATAATAATAATACCTACTAATCAAGCTCGATATTTTCAATATTTACCCGTGGGTTTAGAGAATTGTTTCCAAGTCCATTACACTTGCATCATTACATACATAGTCAGTTAATGAGTCATAAAAGGGATTCTGTGTAGTGGTAGACGAAAACACTAAATCGAAACACGATTTTATTGAAAATGAGCTGGCTCAACTCTGCTCATCGAAAACAGTTTTTAGAAGGAACGATAGATTTGCGTGCCCCTTAAGTCAAGGTTGCGTACTACACTTTGAATACCACTGGTTTATAAATAATCGGCCCGGTTCTCGCACTCAGTCACTAGGTTTGAACCGGAGTCATATTTTGGCCAGTGTGTGGTCGTGTAAATATCTCGGGGCTGTTTCTCTTCAGTATAGGACAAGTTTCAATTTTGTTGCCAGTCTTCGTTCTCTTGAGTTCGTCTCCTCACATTTCATATCAGAAACTTGCTATATAGCTGCTTGTGGTGCTTACTATTCCTAGTTGTTCCCTCCCGCTTGGCAACTGTCCAACGTAAGACCCCCGGCTATATCGTCAACCCACCAAACAGTACTGCATACTGCGTGCCTTCCTCCCTATCACCATGAACACATTTCTATAGTGCCGGGCTAAATGGCTCAAACGGATGAGGCACTGGCCTTGTGACCACAGCGGTGTAATTTGAAGGTGCTCAAATACGTCAGCCTCGTGTCAGTATATTTCCTGGCACGTAAAAGAACTACTGCGGGATATTAAATTCCGGCTCTCCGACGTCTCCGAAAACCGTAAAATTTGTTAGTGGGACGTAAAGCCAATAACATTATTATTAGTCATATATACAATATCCTGACTGACTGACTGACTGACTGACTGATTCATCATTGCCGAACCAAAACTACTCTACATGAGGAAATGCAATTTTGATGATACATTTATTTTACAGTAGGTGCTCACTAAGGAAGAATTTTTGGACATGCCGTCGCTAAGACAGTAAAAAAGGGAGGGGGTGAATTTTTTAACAGTATATCTATATCTTAAATACTGAACCGTTTAAAGATGTGAAAGCTGGTATTTGGAATCTCCCTTAAAAAGAAAGAAGCGCGTATTTTTTCGTTTTCTGAAAATCCGTTTAGGGGGGGAGGTTAAAAAGTGGGTTGAATTTTTTTATGAGGATATTTATATCTCGATTTCTTAACATGTTTTGGGCGTGAAAATTGGTACTAGGAAACTCCTTTAAAAGTAAAGGAACATCAATACACTTTCTAATTCCAATATTTCACAACTACACGGCACATCCCACCAAATTCACTTCACCAACTGTACAGTAAACAATTTATATTTGAAATAAAGCTAGGTTAAGGTAACCTTCTATCAAAGCTTTGAAAACATATGACATTGTCAAGGTCTCCGATCAACTCGCCTATAATGGCAATTAAGACACTCGCTTCGTTTGTTTTATAAACACACTCGTATCTTAATTATTGCTATTATAGGCTTGTTGCGTAATGTACTATTTTGATTCGCCCTCGTATATCGTACTTGGTCAAAATAAACCTCGTAACTCCTTCAGAGTAAAGTTTACAGAAGAAGTCCAAAAACTGTGCGGTCAGCAATGGTCAAATAACTGTTCCTGCCATTTTCAGTGCTTCACGACTGCACATTGGAGTCTTTTCTGTTCCTTTCTGAGGCAACAGCAGGCCTTCACAAGACAGACGGGGAAACGAAGTTTCCTCTGGAGTGGAATTACGAGGTTTTCATTGCCTTACAACTATATATATACACGAGTATAATTATTAATTCAACAATTAATCTTGTGCTACATGCACTGCTTCTGAAGAAATTGAAGTGAATCAGTGGATTTCGAAACAAAAAAAAAATTGTTAAGAAGACCAATGCAGCCTAAGTAAGCATTTTTATGTATTTAGCGAATGGCAGATATAAGCTGACACAAATTTTACAATGACTAGTTCGAAAACGAGGCTCTGTGCAGTGGTAGACCAAAAAATCCACAGTTGCTCAGGCAAACAACTCAATGTTGAAAACGTCGTAGAGATATGAGCTACGAATTTGAGGTCAATAAAATGAAATAAAGTATGAGAATATATTCTGTTATTATTCCTAAAAATTAAAATCCTATTCTTAATCATCGTTATCCGGTCGATTAGATCACGGCCGACTGGATCCCTCGCTGCGTTCGCTAGCTAGAGCGACGCATCAAGTCGGCCGTGATTAGATTAGCAGTTTGCCTTTTTCTACCAATGCGAGCGCTGATGTGAGTCAATGCATTGTTTCACTTAAGCACCACTACGAGCGCTAATGTGTGTCAATGCAGATTTTCACTTAAGCACCACTACGAGCGCTAATGCGAGTCAATGCATTGTTTTACTTAAGCGCCACTACGAGCGCTAATGCGAGTCAATGTAGAGTTTCACTTAAGCGCTACTACGAGCGCTAATGTGAGTCAATGCAGAGTTTCATTTAAGCTCTTATATCTACATTCAGTATGGACATTTTTCAAAAAATCGAAAATGCCTGAGGATATTGAACCCAAGAATTCATTACAGAAAAAATATGTTAATGAGTTAACGAGCGATTGTCGCGGTTTTCTGGAACTGCATTTAGGCCCGATGATTTTCGAATTCTTTAAGTTTCTTAGAGCTATCCAAGACTCAAAATTTGAGGAAATAGTTTAATTGTACGTTTTTCTTGGTATGGGACTCCTACCTTGTCTGCTAAGCGATGCTTTCAATATTAAAAACTAAATCAAAGGAAGATTTTATTAATAACGCGGAGGCTCAACTTTTTTAGGAAGTGCTCACTGAAAACAGAAGCTACCCCTTGAGACGACCCAGCATACCACACTTTGAACACCACTGATTTAGAGGTTGTCAACATATCAGGCGCTTGAACCGAAACTCCTGTTGCTTTAGGCCATCCAACTTACGGAGCTGTGTTTATGAAACACTCTGTAAAACAGAATCATATGCCTGTCTTCACTGCAGTACTTGGACTGTGTTTTCCTTTTCATTTCCCAACATTTTGTTTCCATGGATACAGCAGGTTGGCCTCCCGGTCCTGTCATCAGACGGGCACAGAGACAAAGTACTCAAAGCGACTGAATGATATTACTCTGAATCAAAATGTAATATAACGGGTCTTTTTTTAAATGAAAGTAAAAAAGATGTGCCGGCGATTACATGCTCCGTCTCTTTTGTGGCTGACAAATCCCCCGGCGAACGCAGAGCCCTCACAAGTGAGATATTAACGGTCTCTTTGATGAATATTATCCTCGTCATTCCACCGCATTCATTAGAGAGATATGTCCTGTTTCAAGACACATTTAGTTGTTCCCCGCAGTTCTCCCAGTCATCATTCCTTTATCTTAATTGTCTTCCTGCTGTCACAATAGCCTTGTCTCTGTTATAACAGCCCATGCGGTAAATTGTAGTTTCTATACAATTTGTAAAGGTGAAACGAATATATCCCGATAAAAGTTTATCACAAATAGAGTACAAGGTGTGATCAAAAAGTTTCCATTTGAGAATGCTGCTCCAGCGGACATGTAGGCAAAGGAATTAGTGTGGCATCCGCGTGCGTTAAATGCGGTCACGTGAACTATGGCAATGTCTTTTTTACCAAAATGCGTCCAAACAGGACCAACGTGCTGTTCTTCCATTCTTGGCTGCCGAACGACAAACAGCGGTGGAAATCCATCGGAGAATGAAGACTGTGCATGGGGCAGATTGTCTGTCGAAAACCACCGTTGTGGAATGGTGCACCAAGTTCCGTGCTGGTCGCGCTTCGACACAAGACGTCGGTCGATCTATGAGGCCAGCCTCATCCATTACGGACAACAACAAGCGGGTGGTGGATGACGCCTATAGTCGTGATCTCTCACCTCTTCGGTCCCCTCAAAAAGGCCTTGAAGGGTCGACGCATCCTGTCACGTAGCAGGACACATGTTTTACCACACGGGGATCTTCAACCTGGTGCGTTGGTGGGATGAGTGCCTGCATCTTCGCTTGGGAACTGCTGTCCTTCGTCACCTTCATCAAGAAGTGTAAGGACTTGCACGCTTTAGAAATTACTCTTCGTACGTAGATATTCCATCGTGTAGTGAGGGGATAATCGAATACAAAGTAATCGCTTATTCGAATATTTCTTTTAATTCTATTATATTTCCCCTTCGGTTACTTTTCGATTACTCATTCTAATCAGTGAGGCAATAGAATAGTGAATATTTTTCCATCCGGTTATTTTTTCGATTATTCATTCGGAACTGCGTTCAAAAGAATGAGGTAATTGAATAGTAAACGCTTTGGAAATAATGGAATGAAAAGTGATGATATTAAGACAGTTAATTCACTCATTTAGTTTCAACATTTGGAAAAAGGCGTTTTTCTATTTTTCATAAGAGTTCACTAATTCGCTTATTTCAATCGATTATCCATCCGACACACACACAAACCGAAAAATTGAGTCATGACGCATCCGAACATTCTCTCCGATACAACTGAATGATTTTTGAGCCTCATTGGATTATTTGTTCGATTATTTAAATAATCGGATGGAGGTTATTTGAATATTAAAAGTATTCCATTATCCCATCACTACCATCATGGAGATCGTGGAGAAGATGAGGTAACAGACTTAACACGATCTGCACGAAGATCCGCATTGTGAAAGCACTCATCCTATTCTTGCGAGACGTGGACTAAAGACAATGTCGCCTTTGACGTGTGATGGTGAACAAACACTAGTCTAGAGAAGAAGGAAAAAGTCTAATCCTTCGAAGAATGAAAGTATGGAGGGACCCATTGCAAGCCCAATACTGTCAGAGTGGCAGCGAGGTGCCTGCTTGAGAGCCCTGGTGTAACCCTTGCAGTCTTTTCTCACGACACGGCCAACAGGAGGATGAGATGTGGTGCTGCCCAGGTTGCTGCGAATGGCTCGACAGAGAGAAGAATTAACTCGTCCGTTATCGCCGAGGTTAATATCTACAGTACAAACGCTTATCTTCCGGTGTCAACCAGAGAATCCTACACTTCGGCTAGACACCACTTCCTCGCTACTGTAACGTCCTTGCTTTGACTATAAATAATGTTCTGCCAATGCGAGGAATCAACTTCATGATCCGTATCCTTGTCTAAAGTGCTTGATAAATTAAAGTTAAATATTTATTTCAACTTATCGATACTTTATATTTATCGCCTTAAGCAGTATCTGCAGTTAATAGCAGGGGCTGGCTGGCCGAGGCGGTAAAGGCGTGCTCGGTTCGCCCGGAAGGACGTGGGTTCGAATCCCCGTCAGGAAGTCGTAAAATTTAAGAAACGAGATGTCCACTTCCGGAAGTGCATATGGCCCTGAGGTTCACTCAGCCTACACCAAAAATGAATACCAGGTTAATTCCTGGAGGCAAAGGCGGCCGGGCGTAGAGCTAACCAATCCACCCCATCACGTGGCGAGGTCAACAATGGTGGAAGCCTTTACCTTCCACTCCTCCAAGGGCCTTCATGGCCTGTATGGAGGTGACTCTGCTTTGCTTTTTGCGCTTAGTAGCACATGTTTCGTTTATATACAAACATCATCAGCTACAAGTGTCCTAGCACCGGGCGAGTTGGCCGTGCGGTTAGAGGCGCGTGTGTGTGTGATCTTGCATCCGGTAGATACTGGGTGCGAATCCCACTGCCGGCTGCCCTGAAGATGGTTTTCGGTGATTTCCCATTTTCACACCAAGCTGTACCATAATTGAGGCCACGATCGCTTCTTTCACACACTCCTAGGCCTTCCCTATCTCATCGTCGCCATAAAGCCTAGCTATGTCGGTGCTACATAAAACGAATTCTAAAAAAGTATGTCCTTGTTTAGGTTAAAACAATAAAAAATATCTAACAGCACGCATAAAAACTATTGGTTATTAAGGTAATGATGTAATGAGCTAACGAGCCCCCCCCCCCCCTTCATATACTTTTTAATATAAAAGCTGTGACGGTTTTTCATAATGTTCATCAAAAAGTTATTTTCAAAAGTGTATGTTCCTTAATTATTATACAATCTTCCTCCAACATCCACAGGTTCCCCAAGGACAAAGAATTAGTGAACAACAATAATACAGTAGATATACGAGTTAGGATTAGGCAAAAGTGAGAAACGTCAAACATGTCAATCAAGGTTCTTGAAGATCATGGTGAACTTTTTGAGAATAGCAATGGCGATGTTACAGATGAAATTTCTATTCATCCCAAAGGTATTGCAAAAGGATTCCAGCAAGATATAGCAGATATCTTGGATTCTGGAGGTCAAATGGACGGTATCGCGATTGACCTGTCTAAAGCATTTGATAGGGTGGATCATGGGAGACTACTGGCAAAAATAAGTGCAGTTGGACTAGAAAAAAGAGTGACTGAATGGGTGGCTATATTTCTAGAAAATAGATCTCAGAGAATTAGAGTAGGCGAAGCTTTATCTGTCCCTGTAATAATTAAGAGGGGAATTCCTCAAGGCAGTATTATTGGACTTTTATGTTTTCTTATATATATAAATTACGTGAGTACAGAAGTGGAATCATAGATAAGGCTTTTTATGGATGATGTTATTCTCTGTAGAGTAATAAATAAGTTACAAGATTGTGAGCAACTGCAACGTGACCTTGATAATGCTGTGAGATGGACAGCATGGTATATTGATAAACGAGGTTAAAAGTCAGGTTGTGAGTTTCAAAAATAGAGAACCTCCTCTCAGTTTTAATTACTGCGTTGATGGGGTGAAAGTTCTTTTTGGGGATCATTGTAGGTACCTAGGCATTAACATAAGGAAAGATGTTCATTGGGGTAAGCACATAAATATGATTGTAAAGAAAATGGTACAGATCTCTGCACATGGTTATGAGGGTGTTTAGTGGTTGTATTAAGGATGTAAAGGAGAGGGCATATAAGTCTCTGGTAAGACCCCAACTAGAGTATGGTTCCAGTGTATGGGACCCTCACCAGGATTACTTGATTCAAGAACTGGGGAAGAATCCAAAGAAAAGCAGCTCGATTTGTTCTGGGTGATTTCCGACAAAAGAGTAGCGTTACAAAAATGTTGCAAAGTTTGGGCTGGGAAGAACTGAGAGAAAGAAGAAGAGCTGCTCGACTAAGTGGTATGTTCCGAGCTGTCAGCGGAGAGATGGCGTGGAATGAAATTAGTAGACGAATAAGTTTGAGTGGCGTCTTTAAGGAAAGATCACAATATGAAGATAAAGTTGTAATTCAAGAGGACAAATTGAGGCAAATATTCATTTATAGGAAGGGAGAGTTAGGAATTGGATTAACGTACCAAGGGAGATGTTCAATAAATTTCCAATTTCTTTGAAATCATTTAATAAAAATCTAGGAAAACAAAAGATAGGGAATCTGCCTCCTGGGCGACTGCCCTAAGTGCAGATCGGTATTGATTGAGTGACTGACTGAAAAGCTTAAGTATGATTTCTCGAGCACCTAACATCAAGCCGACTACAGAGATGAATCAGAGCTTATACTTTTGTTTGTAGAAGTCCACCGTTTCTTCATAAATTCTTCTTTTCTACGCATTGACCTCGTCTCAAATCTAATTGTTGGATCAATGATGTAACCTTCAGAACAGGACGGCTTAAAAGCAGTAATGTCAATACTTCCTCTGTTAGAGAGACCGTGTACTTCTCCATAGACATTAAATCCTTGTTAGCTATCATTGATTTGGGTACATTATGGCGTGGTTTGCGTAGTAAATCACCATGTTGACAGGCTACCGGCACATGTGAAAGAGTTTCGAACTCTCTGTGGCAACGCACAGCAAAGACATTTTTTATTGCGTCACGACATTCATTGCAAGGCAAGCCTTTATGATTACGAATCAATGCATTCGCTGGGGTACACTATTTAAATAGGACTGAAACTTTGCCTTTATGCTCTTTCTTGCTCCATCCTTGCTGCACTGTGTTGTCGAGGATCTCTTGAATAAATCCTTTAAAATGAGTGACCTGTGCTGTTTCTTTATGTGACATAAAATTTAATTTTTAATGCTGTTAGAAAGGGACGACTTGCGGTTGAATGATCATTGTAAAGTTGAAAGATTTGCAACAGTAACCTCGTTAGTAAGGAATCCTGAATGATTGCTGCCCTTCGAGCTGTTGATACGGCTTTGCGTCTTGTAATGTAATTTATTTAATGCTCTACCGTCAGCGAAGTCATAACGTCATCAACGTATAGCATGACGACCGTCCCGCTGTAGAGCGCCTGCCGACATTTTGGACTCCCCTTGATGCGAGTATAAAGGTGAATGTTGTTGGCAGGCTGGTATCTTGTTTCAGATTTTGTGTTCGCGAACAAGCCTTTGTTCCTTGTAACTCGCCTCTAATTACTAGCTACCTCCTGTCGCCACCAACAATACAATTCACTTGGAGCGCTCTGCAAAAAAAATGAATCAATAAAAAAAGACCATGTAGAAACAGAATGTGCAGGCCGTTACACTGACGACTGCCTTCACAAGTGTGACACCGAGATGGCAGCCATCGTTAGGGAACTGTGATAGAGTCTGATTTTATTTGGAGCGACCGAGTAAACAACTACGAGGAATGAGCATGAAAATGTTCTGCATGAAATATGTGCTTATACCATAAAACCTGTAAATGAAGTTACTCCCTGCCTTTTAGAGAAACTTTCACTGACCCCAAACTCAAACGTTCTTCTTTACACAGTGCTTGTAATTATTACTGTTTTATTAACAATAATGAGCCTCCGTGGCTCAGACGGCAGCGCGTCGGCCTCTCACCGCTGGATACCGTGGTTCAAATCCAGGTCACTCCATGTGAGATTTGTGCTGGACAAAGCGGAGGCGGGACAGGTTTTTCTCCGGGTATTCCGGTTTTCCCTGTCATCTTTCATTCCAGCAACACTGTCCATTATCATTTTATAGCATCTATCAGCCATTAACAAATCACTTTGGGAGTGGCGACCCCATCGTACTAATAGCCTATATCTGCTTCATTCATTCCATCCCTGACCCGGTCAATGACTGGAAAACAGGTTGTCGGTTTTCATTTTCATTTTCATATTAACAATAATAACTAGAATACCCGTTATAAATAGGTCAGATAACTCGTCTTGATGCCTTTGCTGGCGAGATGTAGTGTTTACAGTGCACTATGTCTTCTGGTATATCAAATTTGTTACTTTCATTGACCTGTCTCAGTCTCATCCTTGGCTTTGACAATATGAAAGTGACTGAGGTATGAGCGATGCTAGTAACATCGTTCCTTATGCAGCCAGTCCCTGTTATGAATGGTGTGAAAATATCGCTCATAGGGTCGGTTGGTGCATGCATTTCAATAAGCTTGGCAGACTGATATGTAATAGCAACGGCTGGCTCGGCGAGGAAAGCAACGGGAAACTACCTCACTCCTCATTTCCCAAGTACGTCTCTTCAGTGACGCCTAGGCTATTTATGACAGCTGTTGGCGGAGCTGCAGAGGATCAAACCAGCCTTCGGGCTGAATACCCAACATACATACAACTCGTCTTGATATGCCTGTCGTTGTCACATTGTTTTACCTGCTCTTTTCAATGGTTTTATGAACATTTAATTAGAAGAAAGTTCTGGTATGCCACAGTTCGTAGTAAGAATTCATCCTTTCTAACGTCATCATGCCGTCTGTTTGGTAAAAATCTATCCATATATTCGCTTTTTTCAATCCTGCAGTTCTTGATGTAAAGCTTGGTATTGTATGTAGTAGGCAGTGGTATTTTTAATCTTCTATATAGAACAGTGAACTCATAGATTAGTTACGAAAGAGCGTTTTTTGCCAGGCTGAAAACGTTCTTGTTAAGATACCTTTTATAGTGTAGCTACGTTAACCTTCGATAGGTGTTCCCAGATAATGTCTAAGGCTTGTTTCACGATGATGTCTGTTTGTACGTAGACTTTTTTTCTCTTAGCAGCATGTAAGTTATTAGGAGCGCTCTGCCACCTCTTGAGTATATTTGGAAGCTGGAAAAGGTTAGATAATCGAAGAATATCTAACAGGGAATAGTATCCTTTCATGATCTGAGGAAGTGCATACTCTCTGGCTTGACAGGTAGTAATCTAACATGCCTGTATGCAGTGGCATTACTAAAGATGGAAATCGCATACATAAGATTGTTAATGGAAGTGAGTGTCGCTTAGCAACCTGCTAAGTACAGAATGTGTTGCGGGTTAGTGTAAGCCTTCGCTTGCAATTATTGGAGTGATAATTTAAACATTTGATATTATGATTACTAAAAGTTAGGTGAACTTAGAGACCTATCAATGTCTCATGTTTCACCAGCAGGTAATTCCGGAGAGAATTAAAAAAACGAAGCAAATAGGTCCAGTAAAATGGACGGACGGATTTGCCAAAACTGTTTTAGTAAACTCTTTTACTATATAGATCTTGACCAGGAGAGAATCATGTCTCATCACCGGCACAATAAGATCTACACACACATATATTGTCTCCCTATCCTAAGCCATATCTTCCCACCAGATCTCCTACGTAAAAACACTTACCTCAGGGAATTCAAGAAAGTAATTAATAATCTCCAATTACCAGTACATGGCGACATTGCTGATGTCCATCTGATTCCTCTAAGGTCTCGAAATCCATCAATAAGAGCTGAAATAGAACACCAAATTCAATATAAATAAAGAATGGCAGGGAAACAAGATACTAGGCCTGAGTGTACTCGGCCACACGTTGGGTCGTCATTGCCACCTGGACTTGAGCTTCCTCCTAAAACCTGGTCTACTCTTAACTGGATCCGATCGGGTCATGGTAACTGCGTAGATTTCCACTACAAATGGAATACAATTCCTAAACCTAACCGTGATTGTGCTGCCTCTAAGCAGACAATCCAACGTATTATCACCAAGTGTCGAAAAAGAAAATACAGTGGCGACATCAGTGATTTTATTGGCGCGTTTCCAGAAACAAAATAACCTGGACAAAAAAGATATAGTTTTTTATTAAAAGTTATACAGTAAATCTATATATTAAGAAAGTTTACTGAAAACAGATTTGGCAAATCCGTATGTCCGTTATTCTCTCAGGAAGTACCTGCTGGTGAATCATGAGACATTGACAGGTCTACGTTCAGCCAACTTTGAGTAATCATAAAATCAAATGATCAAATTATCACTCCAATAATTGCAGACGAAGACTTATACTAACCCGTAATACATTCTGTACTTAGCAGGTTGCTAAGCGACTAACACTTTCGTTAATATTCTGATATATGTGATTGCATGCAACCATGTTTGATTACTACCTGCCAAGCCACTTTCTCTGGTCACGGAAGAATACTGTTCCCTGCTAGATACTCGTTGATGCTCTGACCTTTTCCAGCTTTCAGATATGTTCAACAGATGGCAGAGCGTTCCTCATAACGTACATGCTGCTAAGAGAAAAAAAAGTCTACGTACAAACTGACCCCATCATTATATGGAAACACCTATCCAAGGATTACCTAGCTACACTAGAAATAGTGGCAAAAAACGCTCCTTCGAGACTAACGCATGAGCTCTCAAGATAAACGTTCTAAATAGAAGAACTGCAATTAGATATACCATTGCCTTCTACGGCACACTAACAAGCTTTACATCAAGAACTTCAGGAAGAAAAATAGAATATATGGGTAGATGTTTATCAATCATACGACATGATGACGTCAGAGTGGATGAATTCTGACTGCGAACTGCGTCATACCATAACACGCTATTAAATGTTCATAAAACCATTGAAAAGGGCGGGAAAAACAACATGACTACGGCAAGCATATCAAGACGAGTTGTCTGACCTATTTATTACCCATATTGCGGAGCGGCACAGATCCTCTAGTAAAATTACTATTTTTATTCTATTAGACTAGTATTATTTGCACCAACGAGGTGTAAAGGACATGGCATTTATTAATAGGTTTATTTTTCATGCTCTGAGCTGCGATTTCACGTCTGCTTGTGTGGTTACTACCTCAAGAATTGGAAACAGCTAGCCACTCTAAAGATGGGATCACCAATATCATCATCATCATCATCTGTTTACCCTCCAGGTTCGGTTTTTCCCTCGGACTTAGCGAGGGATCCCACCTCTACCGCCTCAAGGGCAGTGTCCTGGAGCTTCAGACTCTTGGTCGGTGGATACAACTGGGGAGTATGACCAGTACCTCGCCCAGGCGGCCTCACCTGCTATGCTGAACAGGGGCCTTGTGGAGGGATGGGAAGATTGGAAGGGATAGGCAAGGAAGAGGGAAGGAAGCGGCCGTGGCCTTAAGTTAGGTACCATCCCGGCATTCGCCTGGAGGAGAAGTGGGGAAAAAACGGAAAACCACTTCCAGGATGGCTGAGGTGGGAATCGAACCCACCTCTACTCAGTTGACCTCCCGAGGCTGAGTAGACCCCGTTCCAGCCCTCGTACCACTTTTCAAATTTCGTGGCAGAGCCGGGAATCGAACCCGGGCCTCCGGGGGTGGCAGCTAATCACGCTAACCACTACACCACAGAGGCAGACATCACCAATATTATTATACCATTAAACCTAGACCGGGCGCGTGGTTGAAGTTGTCGACCAGTTACGTTTTCAGTCGTTTACAGGCTTCCAATCGCATAAACATTTCATTGCCGGGCTGAGTGGCTCAGACGGTTAAGGCGCTGTCCTTCTAACCCCAACTTGGTAGGTTCGATCCTGGCTCAGTCCGGTGGTATTTGAAGGTGCTCAAATACGCCAGCCCCGTGTCGGTAGATGTACTGGCGCGTAAAAGAACTCCTGCGGAACTAAATTCCGGCACCTAGGCGTCTCCGAAGACCTTAAAAAGTAGTTAGTGGGACGTCAAGCAAATAACATTATTATTATTATTATTATTATTATTATTATTATTATTATTATTATTATTATTATTATTATTATTATTATTATTTATTAAACATTTCATTTAATGGCGTTTCTTGTTTCAATGTTATTCTCCAAATAAAATTAAAAACTTGCATTTGTGATCAATATGAATGTACTTAAAATGGATAATCATGAACACGTGAACCAATTCTGATAGGGACATGAATACTGCGCCTATTTAAAATGAGTTAAGCAGTAGCTACATAATTAAATTAATGGTCGTATTTTAATATTTGCACAATTATACAATGAAATGATCAGATATAATAGCAAAAAAAAGTGACTGGATTAAAAATAAACTTTGTTGCCATGTCCAAGAAATCTTTCACGCCTTATCCCCCGAGTAATGCCATAATATCACTGCGGTTCTTAAATTTAGCATCGCGCTCACGGCTGAAATTCACTTCCTCCTGCTTCCTAGAAATGTACAAATTAGTCCAGTATAATCGACCATCTCAGCGTTTATCAACTGCATGAAACAGTAAATTTATGTTGATACCTTCCTCGCCTCCCCTTTGCGGTCCTGGCCGTATTTTTACAATATTCCTTGCTTTTACCCTCGAAGTAAGCTTCAAACAATCCGTCGTGGACCACATTCTTCCTCCTTTTCTCCCGAAGATAAATTCCCTTTCGTCATCGTCTTCATAGATCTCACTGTCCGAATCGGCATCCTGCTCCGTATCACTGTTATGATCCTGATCCGATACGTTTACAATTTCCTCCTCCCCATCCAAAAACATGCATCGGACAATTGGCTCAAAATATCAGGTATGTCTTCATCATTGACAAAACGAGACCTAAAATAGAAATATTACGCCCGACTTTGCCTAATTACTCGAAAAGTACTGAGGAAAGGAAATTTTAAAGAAAGAAATTTTACTTACATGACCAGGCGCGTGGTTGACTTTGTCAACCAGCTTCGGGTTCCAAGAGTTCGCTCGAAATAATTACACACGTATCGCTTCCAGTGTTGTCGGAACTCGACTGAACTGAAAGTCGTAAGAGCAAAGGTATTAGTTGCGAGGTGATGAAAGACTGACAGTTCTAGGAATTATGGGGTAAAATAGCGCGCTAGTTGACAAAAACATCCAGCGCGCCCGGTCTAGGGTTAATTAATTCTAGACCACAGTCATTTTAGAACTGACTCCATATTATTTTAATCACCAACTTCACCTCTCTAAAAGAAGATTGTAACAACTCTTTATTTTTTGTCGTATCCACGGCCTCCCGCAAATACAATACCTTCTAATCTCTTTTCCTTTTTGCTTAATCTCTGTGTCAACATGGAGCCGTTACAAAGCCTTTTCCTGTTAATACCGAAATCATTGTGTGCACTCTTCGATGACTTCTTTCGCTCTGGTTCTTTCATTCCCACGTAGCATTCAGGGAGTGCCAAACTCCACCCGGCCATTTAACAGGTAAGCAGCTGTGGGGAATGCGAGACTTGCGGACCACACTGTTCCTCGTTGCCATGGCTACCTGCTCGCTGATATGAAAGGCCCGAGCTCGTGGTCCAACACACAAATTTGCTTTGCTATTCAGCGCACGAGATATGTACAAGTATATCTGCGAATACACACAGAGAAAAGGATGCATTTCCATTCCAGAGCGGATTAGCGTGCAGCCTACTTCCCTGGACGGACGGCGGAACAGGAAGATAAATACACGAATAATGTGTAAAATAGCCATTGTGAACCAAGTCGTCTGCCTTGTGTGTTGATAGTCTGTTGTAAAAGTTACTAAACTCTTTTTAGTTCACAGTCATGGTGAGCCAAGGGCACAGTTTTATGTTGATATAGCCGTTGTAAATGTTATTGCACACACACAGAGTCATCCAACCAGAAGAATCAACTACTGTACTTGCAGTTCAAATCCACATTCTGGACCGAAGACCAGTAGGAACCAAGGAGCTGGGCTAATGGGTTTCGCTATAAATAATACTTCATTGGTCAGAATTTATTATCTGTTATCATTCTCAAAAATCCGCGCATGTTAACGCGTTGTTGACGCTAATAAGTCACCTGTTCTGTCAAACTGCGTTTCTCCCCGTCCGCCTCTACCTGTTCGAGACGGTAGCCGGCCTGTCAGACGTGCAGTTCCTTAGGATTGTCCCACAATCCCCGTTTCTGTCTCGGAGCAATGATTAAAATGTAATAAATGTAAATAACCATTGTTGGATTTGAGCCGCTAATGCATGTAAATAAAGGTTGTTGGATTTGAGCCGCTAATGCATGTAAATAAAAATTGTTGGACTTCAGCCACTAATGCATGTAAGTAAAGATTGTTGGATTTGAGCCACAAACAAATGTAAATAACGATTATTGAATTTGAGCCACTCGTGCATGTAAATAAACATTGTTGGACTTGAGCCACTAACGCATGTAAATAACGATTATTGAGTTTGAGCCACTAATGCATGTAAAAATGAATGTTGGATTTGAGCCACTAATGCATGTAAATCAATATGTTGAGTTTGAGCCGCTAATGCATGTAAATTAAATTGTTGGATTTGAGCCACTAATACATGTAAATAAAGATTGTTGGACTTGAGCTATAATACATGTAAGTAAAGATTGTTGGACTTGAGCCACTAATGCGTGTAAATAACGATTATTGAGTTTGAGCCACTAATGCATGTAAATAAAGATTGTTGGACTTGAGCAATAATACATGTAAATAAAGATTGTTGGATTTGAGCCACTGATGCATATAAGTAAAGATTGTTGGACTTGAGCCACTAATGCATGTAAATAAAGATTGTTGTATTTGAGCCACTAATATATGTAAGTAAAGATTGTTGGACTTGAGCCACCAATGCATGTAAATAAATATTGTTGTATTTGAGCCGCTAATGCATGTAAATAAAGATTGTTGGACTTGAGCAATAATACATGTAAATAAAGATTGTTGGATTTGAGCCACTAATGCATATAAGTAAAGATTGTTGGACTTGAGCCACTAATGCATGTAAATAAAGATTGTTGTATTTGAGCCACTAATGCATGTAAGTAAAGATTGTTGGACTTGAGCCACTAATGTATGTAAATAACGACTGTACTTGAGCCACTAATGCATGTAAATATTGTTGGACTTGAGCCACTAATGTATGTAAATAACGATTGTACTTGAGCCACTAATGCATGTAAATAAAGATTGTTGGACTTGAGCCACTAATGTATGTAAATAAAGATTGTTGGATTTGAGCCACTAATGTATGTAAATAACGATTGTACTTGAGCCACTAATGCATGTAAATAAAGATTGTTGGACTTGAGCCACTAATGCATGTAAATAAAGATTGTTGGACTTGAGCCACTAATATATGTAAATAAAGATTGCTAGACTTGAGCCACTAATGTATGTAAATAACGATTATTGGATTTGGAATTTGCTTTACGCCACTCCGACACAGATAGGCTTTATGGCGACGATGGGATAGGAAAGGGCTAAGAGTGAGAAGGAAGCGACCGTGGCCTTAATCCAGGTTTGGCCCCAGAATTTGTCTGGTGTAAAGATGGGAAACCGGGGAAAACTATGTTTAGGGCTGCTTCCAGTGAAGTTCGAACCCACTATCTCCCGGACGCAAGCTCACAGCTGCGCACCCCTAACCGCACGGCCAACTCGCCCGGTTTGTTTGACTTGAGCCACTAATGTTCCTCGCCCATAAGTACTCAACTCTACCACGTTCGACGTGCGTGCATCGTCTAAAAGCTTGCTTCAAAAGTAAAGGAATTGTGTCCAGTAATAAAGAAAATGTATTTGCACAGTAAATTCTGCACATATGAAGAACACTCGGCGAGTTCTGAACACTTCAGAGTACGTATTTATCCCAGACACGACTTCTACTTTATTTCAACTGGTTTCCATGCAGAGAAACTGGCACAATTAGCCTGTAAGGGTCTGGGAAGATCTAATGACGAATGAATTGCTGTAATTCACACATTATACATTGTGTCTTCAAATATTGCCAGATAGTCAAAGTCCATTATGGCACGACTTTTTTTTTTACTTTTGTCTTTTCCTTACATTTGTTAATTTTCCCATCTTTTTCCCATTTTCTAATTTTCGTTGCTTGTGTTTCCTTTTATGTTCTAAGTATGGCACACACACCCAGGCCCGAGCCAATGGAAATAACGAATTAAGGTTAAAATCCCCGAATCGAATTGGGAGCCTCTTGAACCAAAGGCCAGCACGCTAACTATTTAGCCATGGAGCCGGACTTCTTGTCAGCGTAGTGGGTTTCGATTCAGAGGGTCCCATGTTCAACTTACGGCCAGCTCGGTTAATTCCTCTTGCTGGTTGTCGTGACACACAACACAAGATATCTGAATACATGCATTTTAGGGAAGAGGCTTGATAAAGAAGGGGCGATGAATATGGAATATATAACAACGAAGCGACCATCAGGTAATACATGACAGTTTCTTTTATAGTTATGCCTCGCACAGCACAGGAAAGGGGAAATGGAGTAGCTGGAGAAAGAACATCCTCGCTCAAGAGAAAAATATCTGTAATGTACGGAGGAAGACGATAAATGAAGCATGCGTATGGGATTGATGCAGTAAAGTGATGTGTTGGAACTGATTCTCGTATCGATAACGAACTTCATAACTGAAACTCCTCGTTATCTTCACTAAATATCGCTACCATTTCCATAATACATTTTCAATAACCACGTTGTGGTAGTGATTATTATTTTAAGAGGAAGTACAACTTATCAACCATCCTTTATTAACACTAATCACACGGAGGAAGTGCAAGGGATCCGCCAAAAAAGACAACGGCCACCAAAGGCCTCTAATTCTCTAATACCGTCGGGGCCGGAAAAGAAAAGGAGTTGACCAAGGCAGGTTGGATAGGACAGATGAAGGTCAGATGCCTGGTACAAGTAAGTGGAAGTTATACCAGTACTCATTTAAGGACCCCTTGGACGTCAGCCGACGCTCCCAAGTTAGAGAGTCCTTTGGCCTTATGAACCTCAGTGAAGCCCGTTCCAGTACTGAGATCGAACATGGGACCTCTGGTTAATAGGTAGGCGACAATGAGGAATAAGGGCGTAGGAGGAAGGTCGCGGTGTGTGCGACACCAGCAGGGAGTGGCAAGCAATGGAGAGGTGTCCGGAATATCCTAAAATAATCCTCGCGGGAATGTATAGACATCTCTCTCGAGGGAGAATCAGTCAGGTTTCAGTCAGTCGCTACTGAGTTATAAGGCAGTCTCAATACAGTCGAGAGTAAATGAGGAGACACTCTCAAGTCAGTCGCAAATGAGTTACAAGACAGTCTAAAGTCAGTCGAGACTTACAAGACAGTCTCAAGTCATTCGCGAGAGAGTTACAAGATAGTCTCAAGTCAGTCGCGAGATAGTTACAAGACGGTCTCAAGTCAGTCGCGAGTAAGTTACAAGACAGTCTCAAGTCAGTCGAGAGTAAGTTATAAGACAGTCTCAAGTCATTCGCGAGAGAGTTACAAGACGGTCTCAAGTCAGTCGCGAGTAAGTTACAAGACGGTCTCAAGTCAGTCGCGAGTAAGTTACAAGACAGTCTCAAGTCAGTCGCGAGATAGTTACAAGACGGTCTCAAGTCAGTCGCGAGTAAGTTACAAGACAGTCTCAAGTCAGTCGAGAGTAAGTTACAAGACAGTCTCAAGTCAGTCGAGAGTGAGTTACAGGGCAGTTGAAAGTTGTCAGCTTGGAATAAAGCGGTGTTGTTTGCGCGATGTACGACGAACTGCTTCGAGGACGACACTGCGCTATAGAAAGCATGTTGGAGAGCAGCATTTCGGTGACGTTTCTGAGTACGAACATTGTGATGTGAACACGAATAAACTTGTAATTGTACACAGTAGTTTAATTCTTAGTCGATAGTAAGATCATGCACCCATCACTATTTATGTTATTTGCTCTAAATCCGATTAATTATTTTTACGCATTCGCTCTTTCTCATGTGCCACACTAGTCTACCATCTGACCCACTCAACTTATCATAATCATCATCGTCATAATGTTAAGGTCACAATAACGCATAGTGGTCCGTGCCGGTGGGAATTGAACGTGCTAAGATTGAAACCACAATCTTCACAGCTGATCCAAATGCAAGATTGGAACTACATGTGCAAAGCAAGATATATCTGAAGATTCACAATCATTACATCCTTAGAAATGTAACTTATGACTTGATAGGTATAAAAGTGGGTGGCGGAAATAGGTCATTCAGTTGAAATATTCATTACTTTCAGTAAGTAAGTAAGTGATAGGGCTTATATTTCACTTCGCTTCCCCTATGAAATGCAGAATGCAAGACGGGACGTCTACACAAAGGAGGTATGTTCTCTAAAGAAAGGAGACTGCGGCTTCCTTTGACTCGAGTTACAGCTCTTACGAGATGAACGGACAGCCACTGCAGGAGAGGACCATTCCATTCACCAAAATGAAACGAGCTACTTACTAATTAAATGTGCCTCCACATCTTAACAGTAAATGATCAACTCACATCCTCACAGACACGAATACTCAATTATGCATGGGAGATAACTTTTGAAGGGCGCATAAGAAGGGATCTTCTGTCGGCTCCTTCCTCATGTGGAATTACGGGGGGAAAATGTTAAATGTTTGAAGATACCGTGTGCAGTGACTCACTGTCGACCACAGTAAGGACCAACACGATCGAAGTGATTTTAAGAGGTAAATTCAAAGATAATATTATTATAATATCCTAAAAACACATCCGACATCTCTTGATCAATAGTTGTTTTCTTCCAACCCGAATTGTGTAAGGCTCACAAGATCAAGGGGATCTTTCTTCACGCTCTTGGGGCTGTGTTCGTTTTTTCCCCGTTTCACTCTTCCAAACTCCGCAGCTCTTTTGTTTTTCCTCTGATGAGTGTTAATAGAGGATGGTTGTCCAGTTGTACTTCCTCTTTAATAAAATAATCACCACCAACATTAGTGTTAATAGAGGATGGTTGTCCAGTTGTACTTCCTCTTAAAAACAATCACCACCACCACTAGTGTTAATAGAGGATGGTTGTCCAGTTGTACTTCCTCTTTAATAAAATAATCACCACCACCATTAGTGTTAATAAAGGATGGTTGTCCAGTTGTACTTCCTCTTTAATAAAATAATCACCACCACCATTAGTGTTAATAGAGGATGGTTGTCCAGTTGTACTTCCTCTTTAATTAAATAATCACCACCACCATTAGTGTTAATACAGGATGGTTGTCCAGTTGTACTTCCTCTTTAATTAAATAATCACCACCACCATTAGTGTTAATAGAGGATAGTTGTCCAGTTGTACTTCGTGTTAAAATAATAATCACCACCACCATTAGTGTTAATAGAGGATGGTTGTCCAGTTGTACTTCGTGTTAAAATAATAATCACCACCACCATTAGTGTTAATAGAGGATGGTTGTCCAGTTGTACTTCGTGTTAAAATAATAATCACCACCACAATTAGTGTTAATAGGGGATGGTTGTCCAGTTGTACTTCGTGTTAAAATAATAATCACCACCACCATTAGTGTTAATAGGGGATGGTTGTCCAGTTGTACTTCGTGTTAAAATAATAATCACCACCACTATTAGTGTTAATAGGGGATGGTGTTCCAGTTGTACTTCGTGTTAAAATAATAATCACCACCACCGTTAGTGTTAATAAAGGATGGTTGTCCAGTTGTAGTTCCACTAAAAACAATAATCACGACCACCATTAGTGTTAATAGAGGATGGTTGTCCAGTTGTACTTCGTGTTAAAATAATAATCACCACCACCATTAGTGTTAATAGGGGATGGTTGTCCAGTCGCACCCCCTCTTAAAACAATAATCACCACCATCAATGTTAATAGAGGATGGTTGTCCAGTCGCACCCCCTCTTAAAACAATAATCACCACCATCAATGTTAATAGAGGATGGTTGTCCAGTCGCACCCCCTCTTAAAACAATAATCACCACCATCAATGTTAATAGAGGATGGTTGTCCAGTCGCACCCCCTCTTAAAACAATAATCACCACCATCAATGTTAATAGAGGATGGTTGTCCAGTCGCACCCCCTCTTAAAACAATAATCACCACCACCACTGAGGTGAATAGAGGATGGTTGTCCAGTCGCACCCCCTCTTAAAACAATAATCACCACCATCAATGTTAATAGAGGGTGGTTGTCCAGTCGCACCCCCTCTTAAAACAATAATCACCACCATCAATGTTAATAGAGGATGGTTGTCCAGTCGCACCCCCTCTTAAAACAATAATCACCACCACCACTGAGGTGAATAGAGGATGGTTGTCCAGTCGCACCCCCTCTTAAAACAATAATAACCACCATTAGTGTTAATAGAGGATGGTTGTCCAGTCGCACCCCCTCTTAAAACAATAATCACCGCCGGGCGCGACTCCTATGCGGTGTAGGGGAGGTGCTTTATGAGGAAGTTAGTCGGATAATGAATTTTATCTTAATGTACAAAATTTAGTTTCATTTCAATATAAGAATAAGCATTTGATGTAAACAAAACTAGAGCACGAACACTTTTCCCGTAACGAAAGAGAGCCATGACTTCATGCCTCTATCATAAGCAATGGAAGATCGGTACCGGGCGACAGAGTTGGAGCGAGCATGGCGGCAAATCCAAGCATACAGATAGGTCAGCCTTAGAGGTCTGAATGCAAGGCTGAGAACAGGTAGATCATTTTACCTTTAAGGGGCGATCAGAAAATTTCCGTTCGACGGCCGTACAGTGTTCTCAATCTTGATGCCAATCAGGCAAAATCGCCGTGAGCATTGAAGCACTCATCCCACCAACGCGCCAGGTTGGAGATCCCCGTGTCCTGCTGCGTGAAGAAGTCCTTAACAGCCTTCTGCACATCCTCGTCCTTCGAGGTGTGATGATCGCATGGGGAGAGATCAGGACTGTAGGCCTCATCCACCGCCCACTTCTTGTTGTCCGTAATGGATGAGTCTGGCGTCCCAGTGTGTCGGCACGGAACTTGGTGCACCATTCCTCAACACAGTCCTCATTCTCTGATGAATGCCCACCGGTGTTTTTGTCCTTCGACAGCCAAGAACAGAACAACGGCACGTTGGTCCTGTTTGGACGCATTTGGTAACAGCGTCACCTTAGTTAACGTGGCCGCATTTAAAGCACGCACATCTGCACCACACGACGGGCACACTAATACCTTTACCAACATGTCCGTGCTTATATACCCACATCGGGGTCGCGCTACGTTGCATATCCGCTGCAGCAACGCTCTCACACCGAAACATTGTGATCACGCCTTATATTATTCCCCCAGGATGTTAAGTGGGACTTGAATCAAGGTGCAGTGAGCTGAACTGTATTCTCAAAGAAAAACACACGATTTCTCGGAAAATACTGTCTTATCATCGGTCTGATTGAGTACGTGAGTGAAAGCTAGGTGGACTCTGGATATCTTATCGACAAGCTGGAATTGAGGACATAAAAATGTCTAGAATGATTACTGATACAAACGAGTGGGAACAATGCGTATAAATTGGCTCCGCTCATGTGAGATGAATGGAGGAGCTTAGGAGAAATGGAAGGTAATGAAAACAGAGGCCACGATGATTACATTCAGGTTTCAATAATAAGAGCTAACAAGACACAGAGGATTGTTAGTTACTCACAAGGATGGATATGTTTGAACTTCTCACAACGCCATAATTGCAGTACTTCTTGTTCGCACTGTGCTAGCAATTATCCGGCATTTCGCTCCGTGAAGTCTAAAAACTAACGTCGGTCTAGATAATATTACACACTAATGGCTTTTACAATTATAAAAATGTCAGACGCGAATGCATTTCACGTGCTTTGACGGCGTAAGAATTAAGTTAGTACGTAATATCCGGCGAGCGAAGCAGAAAAAAAGCGGAGGCTGAAGAAGAAACAGGAGAAGAGAGGAGACCGGATAATGTGAGGCGGGGACGCCGAGTTTAATTCAAGATCACGTTTAGGTCAAGGTTCTATCTGACTCCAGTGGTGTTACCGCCTCTACAAAAATATAGATATACGAAGAGAAGAAACATGAGCGAACACAAGATAATGCAGAGGGAGAAAAAATGAGCGGAAGAAAAAAAAAGTCATATGAAATAGAATGGGAAATGAATGGAAAAACGAAAAAGACGAAGGGAACGGAGAGGTTGTGTCTTATTCAGTGGGTAACAATTAACAATCAATTACATGGGGCCATTAGTCTACAGGGATGATGAACCTTTGACACGGATGCCACTAGGCAATAAGTAGAGTGTACCCCCACGACGGTAATGCTATGAGGATTGCATATACATTAGGGGGTTTGGCCCATTAGAACCCCTAGAATTTATGTTACTCCCTCTACATTACGTTAGAGCGGGGTAGTCGACATTTCCTACTAAGTAATTTTGTTACTAAATAATTTTGTTAGTAGGAAATGTCGACTAGCCCTCTGTAACGTAAGGTAGTGGCAGTAACATAAATTCTAGGGTTTCTAATGGGCCGAACCCCTAATGTATATGCAAACCTCATAGCATTACCATCGTGCGGGTAGACTCTACTTATTACTCGCTTCAGTAAGTTTGCATTCTAACCTATTACTGCATAAACATCCGGGCCCTAGTAATAAGTAGATCGGAAAACTAGCAACATAGGATATTTTAATAATTCGCTTTGATAAAGACGTATATCTCAATTAAGTCTATGTCCATATTTTTTTCAAATTTAATTAGGTTAAAGCAAAAAATATACCTTATTCTTAGAGTTACCTGATTTTCTTTCTTTCTTTCTTTCTTCCTGTTTTTCTTCATCCGTTTACCTTCCAAGGTTGGTTTTCTCTCGGACTAAGCGGGGGAGGGATCCCACCTGTACCGCCTCAAGGACAGTGTCTTCGAGCGTGAGACTTTGGAGCGAGGAGGTACAACTGGGAGGAGGACCAATTCCACTCCCATGCGACCTCCTCTACCCCCTGTGGGTGGGGGCGATAGAATAACACCAACGGTATTCCCTACATGTCGTAAGAGGCGACTGAAAGGGGCACAGGAACTCACTTCTTGGGAGCGTGGGTTGACGACCACGGGATCCTTAGCTGAGTCCTGACATTGCTTACACTTACTTGTGCCAGGCTCTTCACTTTTATCTACCCTATCTGACCTCCCTTGGTCAACTCTTGTTCTTTTGCGATCTCGACGGTATTAGAGCACACGAGGCCTAGGGAGTCTCTCATTTTCACGCCCTTCGTGGCCCTTGTCTTCCTTTGGCCGATCCCTTCATTTTCGAAGTGTCGAATCCCTTCCATTTTCTCTCCCTGATTAGTGTTATATATGGTTGTACTTCCTCTTAAAACAATAATCACCACCACCACCACCGCCTCGCCTGCTATGCTGAACAGGGGCCTTGTGGGGAGGATGGAAATATTGGAAGGATTAGACAAGGAAGAGAGAATGACGCGGGCGTGGACTTTACCTGATATTTATCTGCCGGAGAAGTGGAAAACCCACGGAAAACCACTTCGAGGATGGCTGAGGTGGGAATCGAATCCCCCTCTACTCAGTTGACCTCCGGAGGCTGAAACATTCGTCGAATGGATTTGTGTGAAATGCAAACTAAAACAGAAATGAAGTCAGATGAAGATTTTAAAGAAAAATAAACCGGGGGCACACTAGACAGTAAAAAATAGTTGGCTAGTTGGTAAAGGTTTGCCTTGATGATCAAGTGTTCTCCACCCCACACTACAATTCTGTCGAAGGGTCTGCATACCCTACAGGGAGAAAGTGTCTTTAGAAACTTACGACAAAGAAAATGTATCTACAGAGACAGGTGAATGACCTTTAGAAGTTGATCCGTATAAACGCTTAACACTCCACTGGCTAATAATAATAATAATAATAATAATAATAATAATAATAATAATAATAATAATAATAATAATTGTACCGGGAGGTACACCTCTACGCCGCACATTTAAATCTTGCGCCTAAAAGATCTCCTCTACTGGAGGATACGTGAACTTGAAACTAGACCTACTTAAACATTTACTCAGAAGATGTCACTAGAGAAATCTGATGATTTTTTTTTATTTTGAAGTTTTCTGAACTGACTCTATTTCTACGTATTTTGTTCGCCCTTCATCAAGAAGTTTGGACATTCTTCCATAGATGTCACTACAAAAACTATGACCATGCACCCTGGTGCGAAGTGAATGAACTTTTGATTTAAAGTTTTGTATTCATAAGTTTTTTTTTACTAAATGATGTTAATTTATTTTTAGGTTGGCAATATTGATCTTTTCTTCCCGCCAGGTTTGAATCTAGCCAATCCCAAATTTCTGTAATTAATTTTCAACCTATCACTGCCTTCTTCTTCGATTTTGTGTGTAACTTTTAAATCCACCAATAAATTGAGAGGGTGAGGCTGGTTTATTAGTGAAAGATCTCGAACCTTCCCCGAGGGTTTATAAACTGCGGATTGTCACGTCTCTTGGCCAATTGATTGTCATCTGAACTAGCGTGTGTGTCAAACAGGAGGCGGGAGGCGCCTCTTTCATCAGGCAGCAGTACACCGACAAGGTAATGGCCACTTAACATCTTTATTTCTTGCTAGCTCTGCAGTTTAACCTAAGGGTGAGGTCCGAGACTTTAACTATGTAACCTACTTTTCTGAAAATGTAACTTCTGTCGGCTTATGTAATAACTTCATAAAATCTTTAACTGTAAATCGGGGATAGAGAGTGATGTACCCTCTCGAGCTCCCCTTCATATTGGTTTGCGGTGACTACGTTTTGTAACTGGTTTTCTTCCTTTCCTTAAAGTCTTAATTTATTCTTATACGAATCACCTCCATAGTTCGGGAATAGCTCCTGTTTCATCGGCCTAGTGCCTTTTAGGTTTTAAGAATTCATATTTAAGAGCGCAAGTACTCACCTCCATTCAATTTGTGTTTCGGGCCATTTACTTAACCTATTTCTTTCCGCAACGGCCCAGTAGGTTGGGTACAAGATACCTCTGTTTCGAACTTGTAAATAGTGCCTTGTAAGGCCTGTGATTAGTAGATTTTCATGTAATGTTGCCTTCAGTAGGCTTGGGAGAACTGAGAGCACGTTAGCTCTTTCCTAGAGTTGTAAAAGTGCCTCTGGGAGGCTTGTTATTGTGAGTTGGGACCAAGCGCTCAATGTATTGAGGGATTTCTGCCCTTGTGTAAATTTGTGCTCTTTGTAAATTTGAGCTGGGAACTCAAAAATTGTAAAAGTAGGGGCTTGTAGCCCAAGAGAGTTAAAGTACTTTAATCTTGGATTTTTCTACTTTTGTCATTGTTATCTCACTAAGTGAGAATTTGTTATCTTGCTGCTTTTCTTCACAATGTAGTTAGATCCATTCACCCCGGCACCCTCTTTCACCTCTGCGTTTCACGGTTAACCCCGGAATAATAATAATAATAATAATAATAATAATAATAATAATAATAATAATAATAATAATAATTCAGCAAGTAAACAAAGAAAGAATTACAAAAGGCATACACAATTGTCTGGAGCAGATACAACAAAAAATCTATACCCCAAAACGCAAAATTACGACACTACAACACATTTGTCAAACCGGAAGCCCTTTCTGCATCGGAAACTCTGATAATTGGTGGCAGATCATAAATGAAAAACATCGAAAATAAGAGAGGAATATTCTTAGGAAATTTCTAGAACCTAAATGTGAAAATTGTATTTGAATGAAAAGGAAATCACAGGAAATCTATCAAGTAACAGAACAAACACAGACACCATTAGAAAAAGAAGATTTAAAATTCTATGGTCACCTGATGAGGATGGATAACAATAGGCTAACAAAGAAAACACTAAATCTCGCAGTATATGTAAAGAATCACAACAATGATCATCAGGAAATGTATATAAATGAAGAAATCTTGAAAAAAAAGGAAAAATTCAGAAATCTCATAAACTAACACGAATTTACTGATCAACCTAAAAGACAAGCTACAGGATGGACGGAAGAACGCAACAAAAGCATAGTGAAAGGATGAAGGGATTTTTGGAAGACAAGAAGAAACGTTGTGCTAAATAAGTTCACACGCGCACCTTAGTTGGGCATAACGAATCAAAATAATAATAATAATAATAATAATAATAATAATAATAATAATAATAATAATAATAATAATAATAATAATAATAATAGAATAATAATAACGGCAAGGCTGTTCGGTTGCGGATCCGGCTGCTCGCATGTATAAGTAATTGAGTGGGGGGCGGTGGAGGATACCGACGGGAGCTCCGTTGGGGGAGAAATCAATAGCTGAGAGGCGAGTTCGGCCAGGGAATTCACAACATGACATGTTCCCAGCTGTTATTAGAACTACTTACGTGATCACTTACATGGCGTACGTATAAACGAAGTTTGAAAATAATGAGTAAATGCTAAGTCATGGTGGTTCAGATACATACAGCTCGGTAAGATGTGTGGAGCAGAGAAAGGTATTTTTCTGTCGAAACTCCTAAAATGTCAGCAACTTTTCGGCTTTACTTGTGTGGCGGGAAGGTGGAAGTCTCTTGAGAATAACATAAGTAAACAGTGCAATTTTGTTGTTTTATTTACAAAGAAATGTTCTAAATACCCGTACGGACAGAGTGTACGCCTGAAGCATATTACTTGCAGTTATTGTCTCAGTAGCGGCGACTTTGTGGTGTGGAGAAAACATTAAATTTTTATTCCACTTTACCCTGCTGAATCTAGGAATTATAGGAATTATTAAAAAAGATGGAATTTTTTCCAGCCCTGTTGTCTTATCAGCTATTTCTTTCCTTTATTTTCTTTAATTAATAACATAATTAATAGCGGAAATACGCACAAAATATCGTTGCGTCTAACCGATTTGTGTAGTGCCACAGCAAGCAATGAAGACTTCGCATGTGCTGTGAGGAAGGGTACCAGGGGTATTTTTGTTTGCCTAGGTCATGGACATTGGCCCGAGGGTCTCTTAACTTGGGATCTTGAATTGACGACAACAGAGCCCTTAACTGAGTCCTAGCATTGCTTCCAGGCTCCTAACTTTCATCTTGCCTCTCCGACCTCTCTTGGTCAACTCTTGTTCTTTGCTCACCCCGACGGCCTTAGGTTTGCGAATCCTAGGGAGTCTTTCATTTCCACGCCCTTCGTGACCCTTGTCTTTCTTTGGCCCATGCCTTCCATTTTTTCCGCTCCGATTAGTGTTATACAGAGGATGGTTGCCTAGTTGTACTTCTTCTTAAAACAACAATCACCACCACCATTCAGGGACACTTTGGTATGATTCACCCGCTTGCCGCGCGCATTCTTCAGCCTGTCAGTCTCTTTAGTGTCGTAATTTGTTAGTGTGTAGTAAAATACTGAAAAATGAAAGCCTACACCCTGTTTTCCAGTCATTGACCGGGTCAGGGATGTAATGAGGGTCGCCACTCCCAAAGTGATTTAGTAATGACTGATAGATGCTATGAAATGAGAATGGAGAGTGTTGCTGGAATGAAATTTGACAGGGAAAACCGGAGTACCCGGAGAAAAACCTGCCCCGCCTCCGCTTTGTCCAGCACAAATCTCACATGGAATAACCGGGATTTGAACCACGATATCCAGCGCTGCCGTTTGAGCATCGGAGGCTACGTAGTAAAATACTAAATGATTTTAATGGTATAATCACGCCGTATTTCTATTTAATTGTAATACATGTGTAATATTGTTCCTTTGGCGAAAGTTTAATTCTATAGTATTGAAACAAAATCTCAAAAAACACTATTACCGTAATTACGCGAATAATATCCGCATATTTCTTTTTTTTAATGAGGCACGAAGTTGGGGTGCGGGTTTTATTTGCGTCAGTGTTGGCATTTTTTCAAAATCAGCCTTCCCAAAGTTAGGGTGCGGGGATTATTCGCGTAAATACGGTATTACCGTAGTTAAATTGTCAACCCTTACCTCTCCGTTGGAATTCGCTCAGAGAGCACCAAAATACTTACCATTTTGTAGCTCTTTGTTTTCACTTTTGGTGCAAACACCCCGCCGCATTCCCCCGCTCGATATATCCCACAAACCCGGGTACTTCTTGTTGTCTGTACAAGTGTTTTTTCCTCTCAATTTTAATTCGTAATCACCGCTACTGATAATCCCTCCTACAAGATCTTCTTTGCTACCAAGTAATGTAGCCGCACAACTTTCCACACGTGCCGGCAAATGGTCGTTATTATAACTTAATGTTCCTTTCCCATTTAATGATGAACAATATTCAATCGGAACGTTAACTAATGCTGTACTGTGAGGGAAGTCAACAAAAACTGATCTTCTCGTGAAGAATGCACGTAAGAAGACTCATATGTTGATATGGCATCATTCGCCTTTCGATAGAGATGCAATATAGTATTTCATACACATTCAAGAGACATAACAAAACTACAGGAAACTGTAAATGACGTTCAAAACTGGTGCTCCGAAAACAAGCTGTTCATAAACATCTCAGAAACAGACACCATGGTCTTCAGGAAAGGAGGGAGAGTACCCGCCTCAGCAGAGATTTTCATTCGGGATAAAAAATTAAATATAGTACCAGACTTCAAATATTCAGGCATCACCCTGCAATCGAGCTCATATTGTTTCACAAAACATGTCACAGAAAAGGCAGCTCAAGCAATGATGGCAATGCATGAAATAAAAGACATTAGATCACTCAGTCTGGAGACAGCAATGTTGCTATTCAGAGTAAAAATTCTTCCAATAATGACTTATGGCATTGAAAATTATCTGGACACATTTAACAATGAGGAACTTACCAACCTTGGAAAAGGTGAAAGCGAACTATATAAAGAAGGTGATAGGTGTATCTAAAACGACACGATCTAGACTTGTATATCTCCTCGCAAGGGAATCATTTCTCATAGATCTCAGGACAAGTATGCCCCTACCGAACACCGGTGCATCAAAGAAACTGCTAGCAAATCTGACGGAGAAGAGAGAAGAAGTCCAACCAGACTTCTATGGCACAGGGGCAATGATAGATCGCTCGTGGACAAAAACTAATTTTGAATTAAGACATGTCATTACACGATTAGCAGTTCACGGTTTTCATCACCTACTCTGCAAATCAAAACACCTCCATGACCCAAGTATAGACTGTGAGTGCAAACTATGTAGAAAAAAATGTGAACAGTACCACATTGAATTCTGTACAAGAAGGACAATGTCTATAAGTGATTATTCAAATATGTAACCCATCAATGTAATCTATATTCTCTGTTATGGATATATGGCTGCATTAAATATATTATTATATCAGTGCTCATTCTAGGAATAACTGCCTCTTAATTTGAAAGCTGCACTAACTCACCTCAGCATGAAAAATAAATCCTGGCAGTCTTTTTAGTGTCTTAATTTCTTAGTGTGTATAAAAACTAAATTATTTTTAATGGTATAACACGCCTTACTTCTATTTAGTTGTAATGCGTGTGTAATATTGTTCCTTTTGTGAAATTTGTATTGTATAATATTGATTTAAAATATCAAAAACAAATTACCGTATTTACGCGAATAATCCCCGCACATTTAAAAAAAAAAATTGAGGCACAAATCGTGGTGCACACAACCAAGTCTCACAACAAGACAAACGGAATGAGACTACGTGTGTGAGCGCGGCCAAACTTTAAATACCAACCGTACAAACTGGAAATACTTGGGGGGACGAAGTTAGGTGCGGGGAAGGAATTTGGCTCACGTAAACCTTAGTGTTAAGCACTGGCAATAAGTTGTGTGTGAATTTGTATATGATGATGCTGGTTTTAAAATTTTAAACTAGTAGTAATTCATGTAATTTTTTTTCCATGGAATTGTTTATTGTACTCTTGTTGTTGGTAATTATGTTTTGAATTTATTATGGCACTACTGTACGTAATCATTGACACCGGGCTATTTCCCAATTGCGATGTATTTGTTAATAATAATAATAATAATAATAATGGCCTTGAGAAGAAAACAATGGAATCTCGACGTACCAAAATAGAAACAGCCTTCCGGCTTACGAAATAGATCTATAACAAAAAATCCCTCTACTGGAATTCCAAAATTAGACGTAATAATACAGTAGTCAAGTTGAAGCCCTTTATGCTGCAGAAACACTTTCGATAACTACATATGATCCAGTGAAAAAGTTGGAGATCAAGGAAAGGAAAATACTTCTCAAAATTCTACGCCCCACATTCCATAATAACGAACTTTCACACATCAGCAATGAAACACTGTATAGGAAAACAGAAAGGATTATCGACACAACAAGAAAGAGGATAAATGACTTCTATGGCCATATCCTAAGAGTGGACCTGAAAATGATAAATAAAAGAATATTCGGCTATTTCCGCAACAAGAAAACCAAGACAAGCAGGTTTAAGGAAACTGAGAAGGACCTACAAGAGTTCCAAATTACAGAAGAGATGCTTGTAGATGGATCCGCGAAGAAAATAACCTAAAATAAATGAAAGAGGTTTCAGAACAGGGTAAAGCCCAAACGGCCGTACAGAATGTCTGAAGAAGAGAGGAAGGCAAGATCTGAAAGGATGAAAAAGTACTGCGTGGACAGGAAAACACAACTCACTAACCATTGATTGATCTGTCGTAACCCAAAGTGGATGAAATGGGCAAATAGAAGACGAAGAAGAAGAGGTTGGCAAGCTAACAAAAGAACACAACTCCAAAGCTTCGAAGAGCATACCAAATTATTTGGAACAGGTTCGATAAGATAACTATTATCAAAGAAGGCAAAATTGCGACAGTATAAGACAGTACTTGAGACAGGAGCTCTTTATGCGTCTGAATCAATTATAATTGGTGGGAAATCTCGAATAAAGATGATCGAAAAACAAGAAAGGAAGATCCTCTGGAAAATCTTAGGACCAAAATGCGAAAATGGAATTTGGATTAAGAAGAAATCACGCGAAGTATATCAAGTTACAGAAAACACCACAGATACAACCAGGAAACGGCGAATACAATTTGATGGTCAATGATATACAATGGATAATAAGAGGCTTACAAAGAAAATGTTAAAGTTAGCCTCATCAATGAAAAATCACATTAATTGGCTAAAAGAAATGAGTGAAGACCTAAATGAGGAAACCATTCAAGATAGAATAAAATTCAGAACCTTAATTCACAAATACAAATTTTCTGGAAAGCTCACCGGACTAAATAGAGGATGGACTAAACAACACAGCGAGAGGATGAGAAGAGGAAAAACCAAAAAGCTGTAATAATTGAATCGATTATTTCAGAAAGCAGTCAAGTGCCAAAAAATGAAAAAATGAGTTATTGGCAGAATATATTACTAAGAGGATATACGCACATTTTGGTACTGAAACCAGTCAAGAAACGCCCTCCTATAATGGGCAGGTATTACGTTGAATTTCGTATTTAGTTCAGAAACCAGTTAAGTGATACCATTAAACTGCTGGTACATTTTGTGATGTGCCGCACCTTACCTGCTGCTCTGAATCCAGAACAGCCAGCTGTCATTGTTGTGTTCCTAGAATAGCATGTTCGTAGTTTTGTGAACAACTGATTGAAAAAGTGTTTCTCTTGTTTAGTGCAGTGTTCTTATAATCGTAGTGATATGTTTGAAAGTTGAGGAGACGAACCTGTATCTAAAAGGAAACAAGAAGTGGTAGACAAACAAACTCACATGCGTAATATTATTCGGAATGCAAGGGTAAAAGGAGAAGGTTGTATTTCTTACTCAGGCAAGGAAGGACCTGCCCTGAGCCCTACATTATTCTTTGTTGTTGTTTGTTTTTAGTTGTCCATCAATATCAAGAATATACGTGACCGAAATGCTTTAAAACCTTACCTGACGAGATATGAACACTTTTATGACAGAATTTTACAAAGGCCTACAACAGAGACAGAATATGCTGTGAAGTTTGTTTGTGAGGATTGATTACCTCCTGTCATAATGAGCAGGCATTGCTGATTTCATCCTTTTAATAATTATATTTGTATCAGCAATGTGGTCTAAACCAATTAAAATATTTTCTATTTCCACATATATGGGTTTTATGACAAAATCCTTTTAAAATTCAAGAATTATCCCATAAAAATATGTTTGCAACACTCGTTTATTACAGAAACCAGTCAAGTGGAATTTTTGCGGATTTGTTTTACAGCAAAGTTAATAAGCACAAAATGTTTTTCCTTATATAGAAAGTATTAAACGATATAATACTTTCAAGCTAAAATATTAAAACCTCTACCATAATATTTTATCTTATGCTAGACAGTTTTTTTTTTTCATTTTCCCAAAATGGACAGACTTGGCACTTGACTGGTTTCTGAAATAATCGATTCAATTTCAAATGCGCTCCCTAGTTGGGCGTAAGGAGTCAAGTAGGAATAACTTGGTCGCCAAGGCCCATTAGGACGGTTGGGCCTTGTGGTTTCTTTTCATATAATTTATGATTTGCGTTCGTTTTGTTGTTGTATCAGGGTAAGTAGTCATTATTTCCAGTTGTAACACATTTGCACTCTTTCACTAGCCACGAAATGTAAATCTCTTTTCTTGCACAACACTGCGAGCCACTCGCAGAGCCGGTGTTAGAATTCAATTCCGTCCTCGCAAGAGCAACCAATCAGCGCCGAGAACGTGCGCTTCCTACCAATGAGGCGATCCATCATGTGTGTGCCGGCGAGTTTCTTTCTGATTTATGAGCAGGACAAATACATCTGCTGCCTCTGTGATTGATGTCTTCAAATCAATTAGACTGGGGTCTTCATTTGATCCGCGGTGCCAAACCGCTTGTTTCACTATCAAACTCTTCTTCTGCAAAGTAGCTGGCTGAATGTTGCATTCAGTACCGCGAACAGGACCGTGACTGCTCAGCTGTGTTCAGTGCCTCTACAAGAAAATGGGGATATGCATGATTTACCTCAAAGGTTCCCAAACTGTTATGAGATTGTACCCCTCATCCATGGCTAAAACTTAAATGTACCTCTTCGAAAACATATCTAAATGATAGGTTTAAGATATATGAGTACCAGACTAATTATTAAGGCATTTTTAATTGATTATAAACCTTTTTTTTAATTACACAGTGTTCCACAAAACTGTAGATACACTTTGATAGCCAGTATTAATGGAACAATGACATACCCTTACAATTCTTGCACGGGGTGGAGGTTACTTTATGTGTTCAAAGTGACCTTCATTAGCAGCCAAACTACGCCAATGCCGCTGAAGTGCTGACCAAAATACGGCTGTCAGTATTTCCTGTTTGATAGCCGCATAGGACGCCCCGATGGTTTCTTGTAGGTCGTTCATTGTAGCTGGCTTCTGTTGATAAACATCATATTTCAAGGTCCTCCATAGGTAGATGTCAAGAGGTGTAAGGTCTGGAGACCGTGGTGGGTACTCAGTAGCTCCTCATCGTCCACGTAGATTTACATCCGAGTAGGCTCAGAGTGAGGCGGTAGTGTTGTCGGTAAAACCTTTCATTTCCAAACACCTCTCGGATGCCAGGTAAAATCGATGTTTGCAGCATATGAAGATACACCTCACCAGTTACGGTACCTTTAAAATAAGAATGGGTCAATCAAACCGCGTAGTGACAGACCACAGCACACATTAACACCGGGTTTGTCCACTTGAACGTGAGTATTTTCAAGAGCCCAGTACACGTAGTTGTGTCGATTTACAGTACCGTTCAGTTTGAATTGCGCCTCGTCAGAAGAGATAACCATCCCTGCAAACCGTTCACCCTCACACAGCACGCCTTCAAACCACTCGCAGTATTCCGTCCTACGATCCGGTTCGTCCTCGTTCATAGCATGCAGCGATCTTGGAATGTATATTTTCCACTTTGCAGTCGTGCGGTTGATCGGCTTACCCCGCTTTCACGTGCACCATGATTCACAAATTTTTGAGGTGACCTAGGAACATGTTTCAACACAGCAGCGCGGGAAACTCGACTTCTTGATGTTTTGGGTCAGCCAGATCTTTCCTTATGCACATCCTGAGCAGTACGGTCGGCTTCAAATTTGTCCCGAATACGATAAATTGTTGTACGTGTCGGTGGCTCAGTTCCGTAGTCATTACGCCATTGCCCTTGTAGCTCCATCAATATCACTTCAATGCGGCCTTGCGTTGCATAAATGACAACTTCCGTCATTCATTGGTGCACTGGCATCTGCTGGAAAACGCGCCAAGCTTGTCGCGCCATTCACGTGACCATCATCTGTTGAGAAAACAATGGACTACGCTACCGTGCAAGAATTGCAACGATATGTCACTTTGTTCCAAAGATATTAACTATCAAAGAGTATCTACTGCCAATGTAATGTTTCTGATATCATTCGTAAAGTTTTCTTTCAGTTCCTCCAATTTGTGAAGATTTGTTCGATATAATTTTTCTTTCGGTTTACCCCACAAGTAAAAATCACAGACAGTTATATCTGAAGAACGAGGGTGAATTAGACCAGCACTGGTCACTCTGTCAGCAAACACTTCCTAGATTGTTAGAAGGGAATCTTCTGCTGTATGAGCAGGGGCTGAATCTTGTTGAAACCACCCACGCGATGTTTCTTCTTCTTCTTCTTCATCTTCCGTAAAATGACAGAAGAATGGCGTCAAAATGTAATCTTGGTACCTCTCTGCATTTACTGTCGTCTCGAAAATAATAGACTCAATTATTCACCTTGCACTTAGAGCACACCAAACGCCAATTTTCCTATCATAATGAAGGACTTCATGAACACCATTAGGATTTTCTGCTCACCAATAGCGAGATTCATGAATGTTCACACGACCATTATGATAATGTAATAATTTTATTGAATTTACGTCCCAGTAACTCCTTTTTTCCGGTTTTCGGAGACGCCAAGGTGCCGAAATTTAGTCCCGCAGGAATTCTTTTACGTGACACGAGGCTAACGTATTTGAGTACCTTCAAATACCATCGGACTGAGCCATGATGGAACCTGCCAAGTTGGAGTCAAAAGGCCAGCGCCCCAACCGTCTGAGTCACTCAGCCTGGTTCCATTAATATGAAACCAGAAAATACGGGGTTGCAATGATAACTGTCTCACCATGAGATTCAGACTGGCGACTGATGCTTGCCAGGTCGAACACGTGCACGCCTCCCATACTGCAGCTGTCGTAGTGCAGAGTATAAACACCATGCGTTCGATCTGGGGGTATATGAGAGACCCTACACGGGGTACCAGTTGTAAAACATGAGCGAGACGAACTTAAACACAATTTTAAAACGTTATAAAGTTGGCAGGATCGAATCTACCAGTAAGAACTGCTCTCGAAAGCATTCATGGTCAGACGTTGAGTTCTCTGCTTTGAGAGGGCATTCATTGAAATAATAAAAACTCGTTTTGTGTAGAGAAGAATGAACAACGGTTGTAGTCTTACCTTACAATTACTGTGGCAATGGCATATGCTTCAGGAAACGACAATTAAAAGGAAGATCAAGAAGATGCCACTTACCAGCGCCGAACTGCCTCATATACGGTACATGTTTTAAAACTGCAAGCAAAGTAATTTGTGATATTGAAATTATACAAAATTGATGTAAACTACTAGGTGTGACCGCGTCTCGATACTCTGATATTACGAGCTGTGGAGAGGCTTTGTGACGTGATGTTTGATCGGGTCCAAGAGGGCTGCAGACGCAACACAATGGCTCACTCTCAATCAGCAGCACACAAGGCTTCATTTCCGAGGCGCTCGCAGAAAACTCCCTCCTTGATTACAATCACACACACACACACACACACACACACACACAGTGTGCTGCAAACAGTTCGCGAACATAATAACAACTTTCTTACTCCTTGTGATTGAACGTCTACAAGTTGGTAATTAATCATCGAGGATTTTAATTTCGACTTTGAAAAAAGTCCCGGTGCTCTCGAGGAAGGCAGTCGAAAAGAAAAAAGAAAAGAAAAGATGCCAGTTCGGTGAGTGGAGGTTCGCCCTCCATATTCCACACTGGGTTGAGTGCACACCCACGTCAAGTAACTGTTACTGCTTCTGTCCTTCAAGTTAGTAATTTGTCACCTGAACTGAATCCAACTTCCTGAAAACACTTTTGCAAATCTTTTCGTCTTTTTTCGAGTATTTCTCTACATGGAAGCCAAACCAATGTAAGTCACATTTTATGAAACTTAGAGCCCCATAAACGTTTCCGATAATTTTTACATAGGGGTACTACGGGTGTCTTACTCCACAGTGCTTTTCTCCAGGTAGTAAGTCATTTGGGTGTCAAGTTTGATTGAAATTACAGGTTTACCTAAACGCTTCCGTGTTTAAACCTTTAGCTTCGATATATTTACGTGAAAATATTGATCCTTAATTGTGTGCAACCCGCTAAGTACAGGATGTATTGCGGGCTATTATAATCCTTCGCCTGCAATTATTGGAGTGATTATTTAGTGAAGTGATTTTATGATTATTCAAAGCTGACAGAACTTACAGACCTATCAATGCTTGATAACTCATTGGCAGGTAACTCCGGAAAGAATAAAACATAAATGAAGCCAATTCGGTTCAGTAGAACGAACGGACGATTTGTACTAGACAAAGCTGTTTTTAAGAAACTGTTTTAATATATAGATACCGGTAAATAATAATAATAATAATAATAATAATAATAATAATAATAATAATCTGTCTCTCTTAATCCGTTTACACAACAGAGCTGGTTTTCCCTCGGACTCAGCGAGGGATCCCACCTCTACCGCCTCAACGACAGTGTTCTGGAGCCTGATTATAGCACCAGATTTGTTATTGTCCTGTATAATTGAAAGTATAATGTATGTTTCTGACACGATTAAATAAAAACCGTACTGTATATTGTGCATTTTATGATACGAAACGTGAAAAGCTCTACCACGACATGTACCGAGCTGCCTCTGTGGGTCCGTGGTAGAGTGTCGACTTCCGGATCCCAAGATAGCGGGTTCAAACCTGGCAGAGGTAGTCGAATTTTTGAAGGGCGGAAAAAGTCCATTCGACACTCCATGTCGTACGATGTCGGCATGTTAAAGATCTCTGGTGATACATTTGATGTTTACCTGACAAAATTAATTTAAAATCTCAGCCTTAGACGCCCAATAGAGATCCGGTTTACTCTGTCTGCCATCTAGCGGACTTAGAGTAAAACGGAACGTCGAAATTGACGAGCAGACAGCCAGATGGCGTCAAATCGAAATGTCTGCACACGGTAGCTGAGGCCATACGATTATTATTATTATTATTATTATTATTATTATTATTATTATTATTATTATTATTATTATTATTATTATTATTATTATTATTATTTCCGTCTGAACAGTCTCAATTGGGAAATGTAGTTTTCTGAAGTATTGGCCGCTTCCTAATCTCATTTCTTGTTATAAAACCATCTACCACCTTCTCCAGATTCAACGTCTTAGCAGCCCCCGAAGACTATCAAACTTCATGATTTAAAAGGAGACTTAACATCTAGGAGGAGAAGTGGGGGTGAGGGAGCATTTTGCTGAGTAGTGGAGGAGCGCTTCGTAATCACAATCGGACACCAATGCTGCCGAGTGTGTTCGCTCCCTCGCTTCACTGTGACGTATGCTTGCTACGTAAGCTGCCCACATTGACGTCACGCCAGCCCGGCCGCTCTGGGCTAGCCTCAACGGGCGCCCACCTGAGCATCTCTGTTCTAGAGTAACATGTCACAAAATTGCGGGGCATTCTTAGACGTTCAATGTGGCAAGGGAAGCCTAACAATAAGCTACCAGAATTTCCAGAAAGTGACCGAGGAGTTGAAAAATGGTTTGGTGTCCGGATGCTAAACTTGCGAAATAACCAATCAGAGACCAATTCAGACGACCATTGAGGGATCGATTGCGAAACAAGGTTCGGAAAGGAATCCACAAGGGCGGAGGAGAGAAGATAGAACAGCGACTGTTTGAGGAGTCCCTGCGTTCCACTGGCAATTTAAGAATTATGTTATTTTTATTTAGATCTTGCCTAAGAGTTGTGGATAGATCCATGAGAAAACAGTAGGGCCCCATCTTGTTTTAATTCTAACTATTTGTACCATGATTACCAATCCACCTCGTTATTGTCAGATTTATTATTATTATTATTATTATTATTATTATTATTATTATTATTATTATTATTATTATTATTATTATTATTATTGGACCGCGTCTGTAATGTAGTGGTTACCGTGATCAGCTGCCAGCGCGGGTTCGATTCCCGGCTCAGCCATGAAATTTGAAAAGTGGTACGAGGGCTGGAACAGGGTCCACTCAGCCTCGGGAGGTCGACTGAGTATAGGGGGGTTCGGTTCCAAGCTCAACCATCCTCGAAGTGGTTTCCCCACTTCTCCTCCAGGTAAATGCTGGGATTGTACCTAACATAAGGCCACGGCCGCTTCCTTCCCTCTTCCTTGTCTACCTCTCCAATTTTCCCATCACCCGACGGTAATAGGATATTTATTAAGCAAATATATTTATGAATCAAGTTCTATTTTTCTGTTTACTTGTGAATATTATTGAATACTCCGTGCGTAAGACTCGTTCAAAACTGCATTTGAGAAACAAGTTCTATTATTGTTCTGCTTTTTTCTGTTTGTTTGTGAATTGCGTTATTACAGAGGAACCTCGATTATCCGTTCCCGGAAACTAAGTTCTCCCGGATTATTCGTTCAGATGACATGGTCCCACGAGCATCCTAATTGAATCACGTTGTAAAAATCCTACATTATCCGTTCCTCCAAGACAATTTCCCGGATCAACCGTTCAGAAATTTCAGTCCAATTAACGCTAAATACTCGATAAAGTGTTTTTCAAGAAACTGTATCTCACGAAAGGACGGCTACTGCCTACCTCTGTATCTTGGCGTTAACGTCCCGTCGTTGCTATAATTAGAGCAACTTTTGTACCGGAAAAGCAATGGGCGGTGAAGTTGCATTAGAGACCTTCTCAGCATCGCATCCGGTGGTATTGTTTAGAGAATCCTCACAAATCATAAAGCAGAGAGTGACCACAACAATTGGAAGGACAGCTCTACTTGAAGACGGAACGAGTTTCGTCAAATGTTCGTATTTGTAATACGTCCACATTATATCCAGGGTTAGATGCTTATTTCACATGCCTGTCTTTATTATAATCATACCCACTTCCCTCAAGAATGACCCGAAGTCGGCGCTTTTGTACCCAGCCTTCATGGCCTGTGACGTAAGCACAACGTCACTGTGGCTGAACATTATACGCTCATCCCCAGCCCGCCCACTTACAGTGCCTGGGCGCCCGCGGGACGGAATGCCCAACATGAGCACCTCTGCTGTAGAACAATGTTGTTTGCCTCTGTCCAGTGAAAGCTTCTCTGTGTTGACTCGCATTTCCTAGCTTTTTCTATAGCCAGAAGATACTAGCATTAGGGCCTAGGGAAAAGGAACATACGCAGAGGGGAAACGAGGTGAACCCGAGGTTATAGAGTTTTCCATCCGTAAATTCATCTGTCATTTATTCTAAGTGATCAAAAACAAACATATCAAGGTAGCAAATTATTTACAAAATTGAAGCACCCTACAACTATTGCACACACCGATAAACCTTTATTGGGCTCATAAGGTTCATTATTTACAACAGAACAGAACTATTTTACCAAACGTAAGTACCAAATGAATATAAAACACTAAAAAGGAGCGGCCTTCAACCGGCCCCTAAACCCCTGGGCTACGAGCCCGGCACAACACACACAGAAGCACAATTCTTACCCAATCTACGGACTATTCCCTGCCACCTTTCACTCAACATACACTCACAACTTACACTCCGATGCTCGCAGCCCAGCAGCCTCGGGTTCGAAAGGAACCCCTAAGTTGATGTTCTGATCGAGCGAAAATTAATGGACACAACCAGCCACCTCGACTACGCTTGAGAAAGGATGGAAAAGAAACAGGAGGGAGAACAACCAATGTCGAAACAGAAAATAACATACCAATAAGATTACACTCAAATCATAGCGCATGCGGACTACAAGTGTCTGTAAGCGTCTTTGAGTCTTAGAGAATAATTCGAAGATAATTTCTTGTTATAATTTTTTTTAAATAACTAATGAAAACACGTCCTGTTGTTCCAGTTCTGATGACATGTATTGGAATTCTTCGGCGAAGAGGTACAAATCGTCTGCAGAGACAAGGATCCTTCTGTCAACCCAGCTTGCTTTCTTCAAAACAATATTGAATAGGCTACCATCAAGAAGATGGAGGGAGCCCTGTTTCAAAATATAACCTTTTTTAAAAAAATATTAAGCTACTACTTGCTCCATTACAAATGTAGATGAGCATGCCATGTGCTTCATCAATAGAATATGAGTTATTGGAGTAGCGCCCATTTAGCGATACACAGCGTTAATAACGCTCTCCCGAGCTTAGCTGGGATTAGTGGATTGATGAGTGAAAATGTCAGAGTTAGCTCGTATTGATAATTTATGTGAACATTACTGAATATTCCCTTTTAGTGCAATGTGATTTGACAACCGAAAGAATTTTAACTTGGAAAACTTCTTAATGTAGCTTCATTCAAGAACTAAAGCTCTTTTCTATGTAAATCAACCAAACTATTAACAATTGTAAATTTGCTACGTGATTTTCGGACTTTTAAGTCCTTGTTGTGGCTAGAGCTGACAAGCTAATTAATATAGTTCTTATTCATTCAGATATTCTATTTATCAAATTTTAAATTAGAATATAGAAAGGAAATAAATAAAATAAATTTGAAATTTGTTGTATTGAGTTCTGCTGTATTTAATTCCTTGTCCACCCATTCAAAACTCACGCTTCTTATACCTCTGTGATCCACGAAAACCCCGTAACAATGACTATTATTTAAGCTTAATTCCATAATTAATTATATGTAATCAGGAACCTTAAGACACTACAGTTTGTAGAATGTAGCACATGTAAGATGGTTTGGCATAACAGCAGACCTCAAAGGCTGAGCCACACCTTATTAAATAAGTAAATTAATAATAATTGTACCGGTTGGTACACCTATACGCCGCACATTTGAAATTTTCGCCTTAAAGTTCTCCTCTTCAGCTGAAAATCTGAACTTTAAAACTGAATTAATTCAATCGATTATCAGAAGATGTCACTGAGTTAATTTCGAATTGTTTTTGTTTACTAATTATCAAAAAGTGTGGACATTCTCTCACAGATGTCTCTACCAAAAACTATGATCATGCACCCTGGTGCGAAGTGAAGGAACTTTTTTGAAGATATTTTGTATTCATAAGTTTTTTTGTTCTTTCATTTGTGGGTTGGCAATATTAATCTTTCTTTCCGCCAGTTTTGAAAATTTCTGTCATTAATTTTCAGCCAATGGCGTCTTTCTTCCCCAATGTTGATATGTAACTGTAAACTACCCAATAAACGACTGTGGGTGTGTCTTAATCATTCATGAAAGGTCTCGAATCTTCCCCGAGAGTATAAAAACTGCTGATTTTCCTGGCTCTCGGCCACTCGTACAACATCTAGCTTAGTGTATGGAAGTATAGCAGGAGGCGGGAAGCCCCTCTTTCATCCGCCAGCAGCTCTTCTACAAGGTAATGGACTTTTAACATCTTTATTTCTTGCTAGCTCAGCAGTTTAGCCCTCGGGGAAGGTCCGAAACCTTTTCAATGAAACCTACATTTCGAAAATGTAACTTAGTGCCGGCTTATGTAAAATTTTCTTATTACCTTGACTGTAAATCGGGGATAGAGAGTGCTTTACTCTCTCGAGCTCTCCTCCATTTTTGAGTTGAGTTGACTACGTTTTCTTAACCTATTTTCTACTCTTAATGTATTAAAATTTTCTTATACGAGTCACCTCCCTAGTGTTGGAATAGCCCCTGTTTAATCGGCCTAGGGCCCCTTAGGTTTTAACTAGTATTCATGTAGGAGTGCAAGCAACGCCTCCATTCACCTTGGTATTTTTGGGCCATTTAATTAATCTGTTCTTTTCCACTGAGGCCCAGTAGGCTGGGTACTAGATACCCCTGTTTCTTTATAAGTTGTGCCTTGATGGCAATCATGTGTAAAAGTCTGGTATTTCCTTTAATAGGCTTGAAAAATTGAGAGCGGGTCAACTCTTTCTGGTATTTTGAAAGGTGCCTCTAGGAGGCTTGACATTACTAGGTGGGAGCAAGTGCTCCATGTAATTAGGGGTTTTCTGCCGTTTGGTAAATTGTGGTTGTGAGCTGAGAGCTCAGGAATTATAGATCTTGGGGCTCGTAGCACACATTTTGTAATGATCCCCTAAAAACTTGTGTTTTCGCTTGTAAAATTATTATTGTACCTGGATTTTCATTGTTATTTCACCCAGTGAAAATCTGTTAAGTCTTGTTGTCTATTGAAAATATAACCTTTATTTAAATTTTAATTCATCTTTCGGTCTTGCAGTTAGACCCATTCCAGCCCGTACCTTCTTTCACCTCTGCCTTCCACAAAAAACTCCGTAACAATAATAATAATAATAATAATAATAATAATAATAATAATAATAATAATAATAATAATAATAATAATAATTAAGGACTCGTGCTGATCCGAAGTATTCGTTATAAATAGGTCCTATAGCTCGTCTTGATATGCCTGTTGTAGTCACATTGTTTTGCTTGCCCTTTTTCAATGGTTTTACGAGCATTTAATAAGAAGTGCTTTATGGTATGCCACAGTTCGTAGTCAGAATTAATCCATCCTGACGTCATCATGCCGTTTTTTCGATAAAAATCCATCGATATATTAGCTTTCTTATCGTACATTTCTTGATGTAAAGCTTGGTATTGTGTCGTAGAAAGCAATGGTATTTTTAATCGCAGTCTTTCTATATACATGGTGGGCCATTTTAATATATCGGAGCAAATATCCCGAAAACTACACATTGGATCAAAAAACGGGTTATAAAAGTTCTTTTTTTCGGCAGGGGACATCCAATGATACCGAACTCCACCCCGGTACTGGAAAACCAAGATTTGATTAAAAGAATTGGTTTCCCATTGAAGATTTTGAAATAATTTTCACTCCCATAAGTAGGGATGGGGGTGCGTCGGTGAATAATGGTTCCCCAGGATATCAATTTTGAAAATTTTGTTTACATTTGCTTTTATTTTTCTGATATCATGTGTTTTTCTCGAAATATCCACATTTTTAATGATTTTTAACCAATTTAATTTATGTCGATTACAGCGCCATCTGTCTGCCAAAATAACTTAAATCATAGGTTAAATTGGGGTAATTTTTTCTGCAATAAAAAATTGGGGTTCCTATTTAAGATTTCCTTCTCCCCCCTCCCGCCATCCCCAAGGGGTGTGGGTAGTGGGTAGAGTTTTGTATCATAGGATGTCCCCTGCTGAAACAAACAACTTTTATTACCCATTTCCTTTGATCCGATGTGTAGTTTTCGAGATATTTGCTCCTATAGATTAAAATAGCCCACCCTGTAGAACGGTTGTCTTGTGAGCATATAGGTTGCCGGGCAGAGAACTCTTTTAGACCTTCACTCTTTCTAGTGTAGATAATATCTAAGGCGTATGTCACGATGAGGTCTGTTTGTACGTAGACATTTTTCTCTTAGCAGCATGTAAGTTATTAGGAACGCTCTGCCATCTGTGAGATATATTTGCAAGCCGGGAAAGGTCAGTAATCTAAGAGTATTTGGCAGGGAATAGTATTCTTCCGTGATCAGAGGAAGTGTATGCTCTCTGGCTTGACAGGAAGTAATCAAACATGGCTGTAAGCAATGACGTAACTCAAGATGAAAATCACATACCGTATAATTATCAGAATATTAATGAAAGTGTTAGTCGCTTAGCAACCTCCCAGATACTGAATGTATTGCGGGTTAGTGTAAACCTTCGCCTGAAATTATTGGAGTGATCATTGAATGATTTGATTTGATGATTCCTCAAAGTTGGCTGAACTTAGTGACCTATCAATGCCTCATGATTCACCAGCAGGAGTTCAAGGTCTTGGCATTACGTCGTCCTCGAAGTTCCGCGTTCCCTTTCGGGCTACGTTCAGGGATTTTTACTTGGAGGGTGGTTGTTTGAACCGACTCACGCAACACGCAACACACCTTACAAGGGCTGCACACGAATACCAACATTCAATTAGAGCTCGGTTACGGTGAAGATCACTCCACAATTGTACTGCGAGACAAGAGAAGAAAGGCAGCCAGTGTTTACACTGCCTATTGTTACGAACAAAGAGGCGAATTATTTGCTCGGTTGTAAACACACTCACTGTCTCTCTCTCTCACTGTGTAATTGTTCTTCTCTTTGACGGGACGATGGCTTCGCATCGCTGATACACCGTCCATTATCATTATCGTCACATTAATAATAGAATAATAGAAAACGTCGGAGGTTGAAAATTATAACCCCCATATTCTGGATTTTTTCAGTTTTTTTTGCTGTAAACAGTTATATCCAACATGAAGAGTCTTTTTTTTTTTTTTCAAGAAGTTAGTCGAATTAACGAGAGATGGTAGCATAATCCAGCTTTATTTTCGTAACAAGCTACGCGTCCCTGCCTCTGTCGGCTCTTGCATGAAGGGCTTTTGGGCGCCGCCCCACCGTCTTTTCAAAAAACATTTAACATCATTTCACTCTGTAACTGATTACATAAAGAGATGGACAAATGTAGCGAAGTCGAACTTGTGTGGTGTGCTATTCAGTTCCTAGTATAGGCCACGGCTGCAAACCCTCTCACCTTCGCCGTAACAAATTTCTTGGCCTGGGAGACGGCGTCACAGTCTAGGAGGCCCGCCTCCCCCTTCAGGGGAGAAATGAAAACATTTCAATAGTAGTGAAGGAAATATGTAATCCATTAAAAATTCCCTAGTAAAGAAGGGGTATAAATGCTAGTTATTCAAAAAATGAAAAATTGAGTAAGTTCGTTTAATTTTCAGACTAACTGCGGAATTTCACCTGACTTCACGCGAAGTTGAACGGCTCTTCTCAGCCTACACTACAAGACAATTTTATCGGATAATCGTCAGTCAAAACATCACAATGGAAAACATGGAGAAGTACTTGATGACAATCTGCGCATCACGATAAAAGAAAGTGACCGTACTGTTTGTGTTGCTTTATAGGGGTTTAGATTCTGTATTAACTTTGTCTAGTAACATTTATTCGTTTCATTTTCAGGGCATGAGAGCGACAGGAAAATAGCTACAATAATACAACAATACGAGTAATGTCACTTCTCGGTTTGTTGTATAAATTTTCTGACACGGATTATTGAATTCCTATCTCCCGTTTGGTCTACCTCTTCACCCACTAGTCTGAATCACATTGACTGTGTGCACTCATTCTTCTGTGCCATTGTTAGAGCCAGAGTATCTGATTCTGGATACGTTAAATTTTGCCCCGTTATCTACTCCCAGGAAAGTAGCCGACCTTAGATTTCTTTTCCCTGCATGTTCCAACACGCATAACCAGAATAAATCCAACCATTTAATCCGTATTTCCGCCCGTCTCTTGTTCAAAGAACTTTATTTATACGCATTCCAGCCCTTCTTAACTCTTTATCCTCTGGCAGGAATGTGGACTTTTTTCTTCGTATTCCATCTTTAGTCGATTCTTCCTGAACTTAACCTAACTCATTCTCTTCATATTCCTCTTTTCTCTTCTCGTTGCTCTCACCTCTGTTGTACACAATGTAATAATTATTTATTTTTTTACTGTATATACCGATACTTATGTGTCATACTGTATTATCTCACTGTGCCTAGCTGTACGTTCTCCTCTTTGTTTTACTTTCAACGTTTAATTTCCCCTCGTTCGTTTCATTTACGTTTGTTTTACTGTTAACTGTTGTATCCCAACATATATTTTGTTAGTTTTTAATTATCTTCACTACTTTTGTCACTAGATGATTTTTCTTCAGTGCTCTTCCATTAATTTCTACTTCTGGGTTCGAATGGGCCTACTTTGGACGACACTTGCTCAACTGTTGAGCTTTGATCATTGCCCAGTATTGGCTCATTTTCTGCCGGTGTAACTCCTTGCTTTCATCAGTTCACCAGGCACCATTCTTTCGGGTTTTTCCCCTAAATCCATGTACTTCCTTCAGGATACGTCGTACAGACCGTGTATCTTGAAGGTCTGATATTTCCAGTTCTTGAACGTTCTTCGCAGCTCCTTTCAGCCAAGTGGCACGAATCTTCTTGTTCTGCCAGAAGATGAACAGGTCAGTGTTTAGGAAGGCAGTCTTACTTTACGGCCATAGAAGGCTACTGCCCTTTTCCTAACACAATCAGAGAGCCTCTGTATATGTTCGTAGAGCTCGGAATTGTACCGTCTTCATCTTCCCTTACCGGACCTAAGATCTTCCTGAGAATACTCTCTCTCTCTGACTTCCAGTTTTTCCATCAGACCGCTTCGGTTCAACGAAAGACACTCCATGGCATACAGAGCATGACTGACGTGTAGTGCTTCCGTTTCACATTACGTGATAGGCATTCTTTGTCAGTCGATAAGCCAGTTCCAGCTTGTCCACTCTCACGGCTTATGATGCTCTTTCTGATAAGATGGGCTCAATCCATTCCCCGAGATACTTAAATTTATCAGTCCTCTTGATGTTTCCCCCTTCTAGCTTCTTTGATGTTGGTAAATAACTCTTTTTTCTCCAAAGACACTTGAAGACCAACTTTGGCTGCCTGTCTTCTGAGGCAATTGATCCGTATTTTTGCTGTATACAGCGAATCGGCTATCCGTAGCATGTCGTCAGCAAAGGCCAGTCAATCTTCAACCAGCGCTTCCTTCTTATGGCCCAGGTATATCCCACTCTGGATATATTGATTGATTGATTGATTGATTGATTGATTGATTGATTGATTGATTGATTGATTGATTGATTGATTGATTGATTGATTGATTGATTGATTGATTGATTGATTGATTGATTGATTGATTGATTGATTGATTGATTGATTGATTGATTGATTGATTGATTGATTGATTGATTGATTGATTGATTGATTGATTGATTGATTGATTGATTGATTGATTTATTTATTTATTTATTTATTTATTTATTTATTTATTTATTTATTTATTTATTTATTTATTTATTTATAATTCTCCTTACGTTCCGGCCTTATAAGGACCACGTTACAATTTCAATTCTTCCTCCTTAGTTGTTCTTTCCTTTTCTTCCAGTATTCTTTCATTGATTCACTGTGCTTCTTTTTCCTGTCTTTAGTCCACTTTGTGCCTGATTTCTTTTCCTTTCTCCCTTGGAATCCTTCCGTTTGTAAGACTTTCTTCCTAAAAATCTTTCTTTCCAATAATTCTTCTTCTCGTATGTTGTTCTTTTCCAGGTCTTTCTTGACTTCTTGAATACAGGTGGTGGTTGATTTCTTTTCCCATTTATTGATTGATTGATTGATTGATTGATTGATTGATTGATTGATTGATTGATTGATTGATTGATTGATTGATTGATTGATGTATTTATTTATTTATTTATTTATTTATTCATTTATTTATTTATTTATTTATTTATTTATTTATTTATTTATTTATTTATTTATTTATTTATTTATTTATTTATTTATTTATTTATTTATTTAGTTTACATTGCGCTACTCCATTGTGAATATATATTTTTTCATTACCGAACTGTGTAATTCGACATTTCACTGTTTTCGTTTCCCAAATAAAAATAAATAAATTAAATACTCTGCGATTTATATTGCGTAATATTATTTGTAAATATGTAAAGTATGTGATTATGCCCTTAAATATATTATTTAATACTGTCGAAATTAGAAAACATTATCTAAAGCAACAAAGATGACTTTGTCGTAAAAGTTGGAGGTATTTATTAACTAAAGCCCGGATTTTTATGCAGTAACAGGTTAGATTGCAAAACTAATTTGGTTAATAGGTAGTGTCGGCCACCCGCTCTTCAATAATGTAGCAAGAGTAACATAAATTATAGGGGTTCTGATGAGCCGTACCCCTAACGTTTATGCAAACGCCATTGCACGGTCGTTGTGAAAGTAGACTGTACTTGCTACTCGCTTCAGTAAGTTTTCATTCTACCTATTAATGCATAAAAATCCTGGCTCTATTAATAACAATGTTATTGTCTCGTATCATAACCGTAAGTCATAATGAAAGGAATATAGGGCAGTTTTTGTAAATTAAATGCATTAATACGACTATATGTTTTATGAATACTACATATTTCAGTGACGTCTGCTATATTTTTATGTACATCTTTCGCACCTTGATATTATATAAAAATTCCGGCGCTATTGATCATATTGTGCTGTGCTCGGTGGTTTGCCCAGTTTTAGGGGCATACTGCATGTATCACGGCATATAAAAATGGTGATAGTAGTACGTTGCTCAGCTCTCTTCCCTGGTTCGGGGAATTGGTATTTGTGTTCGTGTCATTACAGCCGAAGAAAGGGTTCCTGGCCGTAAGACTCCCTAGGCCTCGAATGCTCTAATACCGTCGGGGTCGGAAAAGAACCAGATTTGACCAAGGGAGGTCGGATACGATAGATGAAAGAGAGGAGCCGTGCACAAGTAATCAGAAGCAAGGGCCCCGTGAGCGTCAACCCACGCTCCCACGTTAAGAGCTGCTCAGGCCCCTTTTAGTTGCCTCTTTAGACAGGCAGGGATACTGTGGGTGTTATTCTACCGCCCCCATGCACAGAGCGCCGTGGGATTTATAGATTCTTCTTCTTTCTTCGTAATCCCCAAATAAAGAGCTCGATTGAACTTATTTAACTGATGTCGCTGCCTTTATCTTCCCCGAAAATCTCTTCATCTTCTGGCTGTGGCTTTCCTTGTGATCTTATGACCAGGTTTTGTTGGTGGTAGTGCTTGGAATAATGTTTAAAGTGGTGATTGTCGACTAATTTTCTGAACTTAGATCTGTCTAACACAATGTCATCTGCCATCCCTATTGCCTGAAGACCTCTCCCAACTTCGAGCAGCCAATTGGTTTTTTTTTACTTTCATTGATGGGGTAAAGTTCAGAATTCTTTTGGTCAATCTCTGATTAATCATTCTGAGAATATGTCCACAAAATTTTAAAACGTATTTTCCTAAATGTGTCTGAGATATTCTCTGAGTGTTGGTATAGGTATTGAAATTTAATTATCGTCCAAATTCACCCTGTACAGATGGTCCAAAATTTTTCTTTAATTGATTCTTATTTATTTATTTATTTATTTATTTATTTATTTATTTATTTATTTATTTATTTATTTATTTATTTATTTATTTATTTATTTATCCTCCAGATCTACATTATATGTATATGATCCACTAATGGAGAAAAAATAACAATTCTGACCTAAACCAGATCACAAAAAGAGAAGGAAAAGAATACCACCAGGTATGCAGAGATATGAACAAAACCAGAAATAATAATAATAATAATTATATGTATATATCGATACGGCCACCTGTGGGCCACGTTTACACAATCTTCCTTCTATCACGCAGACTGATACCCTTCTCTTTACACTGTCGGCAAAGATTCTTGAGTCTTTGACTTCTTCTTGCTCGTTCTTCCACCGAGATGTTCCGTGGCTTCGCATGTTGCTCTTCAGACGCATCCCTCATCCCCGCAAACTTCTTCCTAAATGATGTCCTTTCTTTTATATCCTCCTCCTTGATACCTATTTCTGCCAAGTCATTGTGCACCTGTGTAAGCCTTCCCGGTTGTTTTTTTCAACAATAAAATGGTAGTGCGGCAAAATAAACACTGTCGTATGGCCCAGGATCCACCCTTATTGGCGGTCTATTGGCCATGGCAGAATGATAATAAGAAACTAAAATGATCTCTATACCTCAGATTTGTAGGTGGTAATAGGTTAGAATGCAAAGTATTTTGGTTTGTAGGAAGTGTCATGCAACCCGTTGTACCATAATGTAGGAGCAGTAGCAAAAAATTAAAGGAGTTCTGTAGGCTGTACCCCTAATATATATATGCAAATCTCATAGCATAACCGCTGTACAGTGTAGGCTATACTTGTTACTGGCTTAAGTAAGTTCGCATTCTAACCTATCAGCACCTAATAATTCGGACTCTAATGATAACATATTTACTGTGTAGAATACAGTAATATCGGCAGACGGCATCTGTGATCTAAACAAGCTGCATATCACTTCCGGCTGGGCACGCAACTCAGCACAATCCATCCTGTACACTGACCTCTCTGTTGCTCTACTTAAGTTGCAAACCCAGTCCACTTTAGTTCGATAGAGGAGTTCCTTTAGGCGCTAATTTTGAATGCGCAGCGTTGAGGTGTACCTCCCGGTACAATTATTATTATTATTGTTACCGTGTTTTAGCGGTAGGTAGAGGTGAAAGAAGGTGCGGGTGTGAATGGATCTCAAGCTACGAAATTATAGTGCCTGTAAAGTAAATTTAAAATTTAATACGGTTATATTTTCTTTTCAAAATAAATAAGTAACAAGCATGGCAGGTACAGAATAGCAAGTCAAAATAAGGTAGTTACAATATTTACAGAATTTGGGCTTCGCGCCCCGAGTTCACAATGCTTGGGCAATCAGCTCAGTTTTACTCCAAACACAAGTTTTAACAGAGGGGCAGAAAACCCCATTCATACCTAGGAGCCCTTGCTCCAAATTACACTGAAAAGCCTCCTCGAGGCATACAACATACAATTTTCAAAAGAGCCACTCGCTCTCAAATTTAAGCCTCTCCCAGGCCACACCAAACTCCACCTTCAAGCTGTCCTCAACGGACATAAACACAGGGGTAAAATACCCAATCTACTGAGGTCTATTAAACGAAAAGAATGTTAATTAAATGACCTCTAAAATAACAATTTGAGAGGAGGCGAACTTGCACTCCTAATACACTAGATTAAGACCTACTTGGCGCTAGGCCGTTAATACAAGGGCTAATCCCATACTAAAGAGGTGACTTAAGAAGAGAACAATTTGTTTTACCTTAACGAAGAATAGGTTGAGAAAAATAAGTTCACCTCAAAACAATATGAGTGGGAGCTCGAGAGGGTTAGCACTCTCTATCCCAGAATGTAGCTTTCCAAGAGAATAGATGAAAAGAGTAGTTACATTTACATTTTAGGAAAAGGTTACATGGTGGAACGCTTCGCACCCGCCCCGAGAGTTAAACTGCTGAGCTAGCAAAGAAAGAATATATTAATCGGCCATTACCTTATAGTTGACCGCTGCCGGAGAAAGAGGCGCTTCCCGCCTCCTGCTATGTACTTAATACACTGAAAGATGGAACAGAAGTGGCCCGGAGACCCAAAAATCAGCAGTTTATATCCTCTCGCGGAAGGTTCTAGGTGTTAGGGGAAAGAAAACACCCTCCCACAAACTTTTTATTGGCTAGGGTATGGAAACATATTCAAGTTGGGGGAAGATACCAATGATTGGTCAGAAATTAATAACAG